>NC_090748.1:68210087-68270087 GCF_036898095.1 Palaemon carinicauda
CTACATTTAAGACGACCATGAACAATCCTACTAGTCAGATTATGTTGCCATTTCGGGAACTTCTGCTAATGGTTTTTCCAAAATTAATTCCCTCAACTACTTGGATCTATTTTGTAGCACCTGATCCATCGCTATTATATCAAACTCCAACAAAAGTTTGATATGCGAGACAACTCTGGCCACCTTCCAAAACACAGACGCATTTGACAGACAAGCGGATTGTAACTCCTTACGTACTTTCCCTAAACATTTAAATTCTTTAGTAATGTTTTTCAAGTTTGTAATTGTCATCAACCTCAGGAAAGGTATTGCGATATGCCCCCAGGCTCTACCACACAGTAGGGTGCCCAATAAAAGTAACCTTTACCAAATTATATTACATGGCAAGCTTTTCAAACTTTTGGTTATAGGTATACATCGCTTCTACGCAGTGAAAACAGGAATTTTAAGTAGGGACCGACTTATTTTGTTCCTTAGAGCTATAAAAACCAACTGCACTAGCTTTAATCTTTGAATTGAATTGAATATAGGATTTAGGCATTAAGCCAAGCACTGGGCCATCAAAGGCCATTCAGCGCTATATAACGAAAATCCTTCCATCATATCTGTACACTCACACCATTTAGTATCATTTTAACCTTTAATACAAATCGTAACACTTTCATACAATAAAATCTAGATGTGAAATAAATAGGGATTAAAAGGGTAAAATAAATAAATTAATTAATAAAATCAATTATAGCTCGTAATATAACCCAATACTTTGTATAAATTTTCTCAAGTTCAGGGTATTACAGTTTTCCCCCAGTATATCTCTTAAAGGTTTGTCCTGGAGTAAATGTGTCCTCCTCTGAAGATTAAAAACAGGACAATCGACTAAAATATGTTTAACATCCATTGTCACTTGACAGGTATTACAAAGAGGGGCCTGTCTCCCTTCCCCACTCTTCATTAAATAATTGTGCGTTGCATGTGTATGGCCAATACGCAGCCTAGTTAAAATAATGTTATCCCTTCTACTTGTAGAATTACAAGATGACCATTTATCCACCAACGGGTGGATTTGTTTCAATTTTGTATTGGTGGTCAGTTCAGACCATCGAGCTTGCCACTTATTTTTACAGTAAAGATGAATCTCACTTTGTAAGGAATACTCAAGGGGGATGGATTACTTAGCCCTGAAGCTTCCTTTGCTGCCTTATCTACTTGTTCATTCCCATCCACCCCAACATGGGCAGGGACCCAACAGAAGTGAACACCGATACTCTTCCTAGACTGCAGAAGTACTAACCAGTCCTGCACCTCTTGTACTAGATGATGGCCTGGCATAATTTGTTTTAATGAGAGTAAAACACTATTGGAATCCGTAAAAATTGTATAAAAACTATTTTGGTTGCCATTTTTAAAAATATGTTGGACTGCGAGAATTATTGCGTACAGCTCAGCAGTAAAATTTGAACAAGAGGATGGGAGTTTCCTTCTAATAACAATATCCCCCACCACAGCTGCACTTCCAACTCCTGCAGCCGATTTGGAGCCATCTGTAAAAACATGTTTCCCATGATGTTGAGCAGCATGATTTAAAAACTCACTTTTCATTACCCTACTAGGTAAGGTATTTTTCCCTCCTGCCGTAAAACATACTTTAACAGGTGGATTACACCAAGGAGGAGAGTTGGGATATCCTACCTCTGCTATCTGTGCTGTTAACAAGCCTACTTCTCTAGCATCATTTTTCAGCTGTACTTCCAAAGGCTTAGGCACTCTAGATCTGTTAGGAGCCCGATCTAAAGGCGCCCTAACATATTTACAGTTAGGATTGTTTCTCACAGCAAGGGACCTAGCTAAAAACCTCAAACTCAACTCCTCTCTGCGAATGGAAAGGGGAGGTATGCCAGAATCAACATAGATACTGTCAATGGGAGATGTTCTGTAGGCACCTGTGCAGATGCGAAGCCCAGCATTGTGAACAATATAAAGTTTTCCAAGTAAAGTCTTTGTAGCTGACCCATATATTTGGCATGCATAGTCTAACTTGCTCAGACACAAAGATGTATAAATTCTAAGCAAAGTTGTTCTATCAGCACCCCAATCAAAATGCGATACCACTTTCAGAATGTTCAGCGACTTCTTAACCCTGATAGATAGGTCATTTATATGGGGACCAAATGTCATTTTCTTGTCGAAAATGACTCCAAGAAACTTGACACTATCCTCATATGGCAAAATACAATCATTTAAGAAAAGGGTGGGGATCTCTTCCCTTTTACGAGTACGAGTAAAGCGAATGGCTTTGGTCTTCTGAGGAGAAAACATGAATCCACGAGAATTAGCCCATGTGGAAGCAGCATTTATTGCAATTTGAAGATTTTGGCATGCTTGTAGTGCAGATGATCCACTACAATAAATTGCAAAGTAATCGACAAATAGCGATCCTTGTATGCCAGGAGGTATGTGACTAATGAGACTATTAATAGCAACAGCAAACAAGGTCACACTCAATACGCTGCCTTGGGGGACACCACCTTCTTGCATGTAGGATGAAGATAGTTCTGACCCTACTCTCACTTTAATTGAGCGGTTTGATAAAAATTCTTCAATAAAAGAGAACATATGTCCTCCTATACCCCACGAGGCCAATTGCTTTAAAATACCACCCCTCCAGGTGGTGTCATATGCCTTTTCGAGGTCAAAAAAGACACCCACCACCTGGTTTTGATTAGAAAAAGCATTTGAAATTTCCCTTGATAACATCAGCAAAGGGTCTAGAGTACTTCGGTTCTTCCTAAAACCAAACTGTCTGTTAGATTAAAGATATTTTGATTCTAGATACCACACAAGTCTGTTGTTGATCATTCTCTCAAATAGTTTGCATATGCAACTGGTCAAGGATATGGGCCTATAACTAGACGGCAGTTCTGGGTCTTTACCAGACTTGTGGCCTAGAATTACAATTGAAGTATGCCAGAATCAGGAGATGTAGGGGAAGCCCATAGACCATAAAAGGTTTCTAATAAAAATTCCTTGGTATCCACTGGAAGATGCGATATCATTTCATACCGGATGCCATCCTCACCTGGGGCAGTTAAAGAAGAGCTGGAGATAGCATTTTGCATCTCCTCCATACTAAAAGGCAGGTTAAAAGCTTCAGTATTTGAAGAAGCAGGAGGAACAACAGATGTTGATGCTCTAATTTGTTGAAATGCTGGGGAATAGTTGTCAGCACTTGATACATGAGCAAAGTGCTTAGCAAGAACCTCTGCTACATCTTTGGGGTCAGATATATATCTATTATTTTCCCTTAATATTGGTAGAGGCTTAGGGACGAATTTACCTTGAAGTTTTCTAATCTTGTCCCATATTTCCTTTGAAGGAGTTTTGGTATTAATAAGATATATATATTTCTTCCAAGATGCTCTCTTTGCTTTTTTAAAAATTCTTTTTTGTTTGGCACAGGCTCTGAGATATGCTATTCTATCTGCTAAATAGTTTGTCCTCAAGCATCTTCTGAAGCAAGTTCACGTCACTTTTCTTGTGATGGCACATTCTTTACTCCACCAAGGAACTACAGAGCGATGAGGTAAACCGCATGTTTTAGGTATAAACTTGCTAGCATTATCATCAATAATATTTTCAAGATGTTGATAGGCATGCACTGGAGATGTAAATTCATCATATTCTTTATCAGTGTGTGAACAGTTTTCATAAGCTGCCCAGTCTGCCTCATCTATCTTCCATTTTGGTGGACACTGAGAAGGAAGATTATGGACATAATTTAACATTATTGGCCAATGGTCACTGCCACGTAGGTGTTCATTTACTGACCAAAGGTAGTGCAATCGAATGGACGAGGAACAGATTGACAAATCAATGGCTGATGTAGAGTTGTGGAATACATCATACCTAGTTGGAGAACCATCATTCATTAGTATTACATCATTGTTGTCGATTAATTCTTCAACAAGATTACCCCATCTATCGCACATATTTCCACCCCATAAAGTATGCTTTGCATTAAAATCACCCATTAAAATGAAAGGGGCAGGAAGCTGATTGATCAAGTCTTGGAGGTCAGAAAGTCTAAGCCTTCTTGGATTACCAGCATGATCTAAGAGGAAAAGTTCTAAGGATGGTTAAATATATAGCGAGGATAAAGTAATTTTTTTCCCGATATGAGTTCTAACTGCACATGCCTGTAGTGGTGTATTGAGTGGGATTGTTTCAAATTTTAAAGATTTGTGAATAATAAAACCTGTACCACCTTGAGCTCTTGCAGCTTGCAAAGGAGGGGATCTACAAAAATGATAATAGAGTCCAGGATTAAATGGTTTGTCACTGATCTTGGTTTCCTGTAGGCAAATTACCTCCGTGTCTGAGTCCCTGGTTAAAGTTTTTATTTGCTCAATGCTAGTACTTAGACCTCTGCAATTCCACTGGATGCTAGACATTATCTTTTGTTATTATTTTTCTTTGTCTCATTTGTCTTTTGGGACTTTTCAGATGAAGCCATGTAAGGCCTGGAGATGGAAGGCTTTACTAGGCCACCACTCTTCTTTTCTTTCTTTCTAGGATCTTTATAAGAGTCAACCTTGGGATCATGAGCAGTAGGGCACTTACCTGACTTAGATGAAGGTGAGGATGATGGGGACCTTTTCCTCTTTGGAAGATCTTTTTTTCCAATCTCCATCAAATCAGGTAGAGATTCTGCCTGAGACAATACATTTAAGGTGGTGGAAGCCACATTGGCTTCCTTGGAGGATTGTGCTAGAACTTCAACAGTTCGAGCACTTAACCCAGAAGGCTGGGCTACTACCTCTAGGGGAGATGCTCCTATCGGTGACAATACTTTTGGTGTGTTGGAAACCATATTGACCTCTTTGGAGGTTTGTGCTCTGGCTTTTATAGGCTGAGCACTTGACCCAGATGGCTGGGCTACTACCACTAAGGGAGATGCACCTGACGGGCCAGGTGCTGCCACTGGTCCCCCTGTGGTAGTAAGGGGTAGTGGATTATAATCTTTTGTTGGCATCTTAACCGCGCGAGCAAAATTAAGTTGCCGATTGAGTAAATGCTTTGCATAACCTACACTTTTATGTTCAGCATTTGCTTTCAAGATTGCAGCTTCTTCTTTGTATTCTCTACATCTTTTATCATTTGGTTTATGATTATCTTTATAGTTTGCACAGGTTGTATTTCTGTTGCATTGGCCATGTTCTAACAAAGAACAGTTAATACAGATCTTCGTATTATTGCAGTACCGGGAAGGGTGACCGTACTTGAAACAAAGCATTGTAAAGGCCTAGGTTTATATTCTCGAACACGTACTCTTTCATTCTCAATAATTATATGATCTGGTATAACAGGGGTTTCAAATGTTAAAACTACCATGCTTGTTTGAGGGATCATACTTACTTTCCAAACATTAGCAGGGCACATGTCCAGAATTTCTGGTTCTGAAAATTCATATAGATCTTTATCAAAAACTACTCCTTTACCATAGCTGAAGCTCATATGTGGTTTAATATCCTTAATAGGATCAATTTCTGCAATCTTCATGCCACAAAGCATGTGAGCTTGAGTATCTGATTTTGCATTAATCAAAACAGATTGCTTACCTTATCTACTATATCCTTACTTTTAATCAAACCAACTTTTTTTGTATAAATTTACTAATCTTATAATAGTTATAATTATCTATCTTCCCAGATGCAATTATCCATGTTGGGGGCTTGGGGGTTCTTACTTCTGGAAGTCTATGCTCTATTTCTTTTTCCATCCATTCTTCTGGTTTATATACCTCTAGGTGTCTTGGTGCTTTATCACAGAGCCCCAGAAATCAAACAATTGTCAATTTTTATGCTCTCTAAATTTTTATTTGCTTCTAAAGCAATCTCAAAACTTGAAAATGATACCAAAGCTTCCCAAAAGCCTTTACTACCATTAAGCTCCATTAAAATTTCTTTGATTGCCCCAAATCTACAGAAGGCTTCATGAATTAAGTCATAGCTACAACCAATTGGTATGTTTTTTAAGTGGAGAATTCTCAGATTTT
This sequence comes from Palaemon carinicauda, assembly GCF_036898095.1. Lineage (NCBI taxonomy): Eukaryota > Metazoa > Arthropoda > Malacostraca > Decapoda > Palaemonidae > Palaemon > Palaemon carinicauda. The sequence continues at coordinate 68,216,140 of NC_090748.1, forward strand.
TTGTTGGATCTGGTAATGAGCCAGAACCAGAGAGTAAAGTATTACTGTTATTACAAGCATCATTTTCCACCAGTGCCGATAAATTGTCTTTAACAACACTGGTCAGAGAATATACCATAAGAACGTCTGACATTTTCCCTTGCACAGTACCTGGAATGGAACCAAGTAGCACATTCAAACACTAACGGTGCTACTACTGCATTAACTGAAGAAATATATCAAATGTCACACTTAACACGAAGTACATAGATATGAATACCAAAGAAATTATAAACTAGTCTTAATTTATTATAATAAATCAAATCAGAAGTCAATAAAACAATCCAAAGGTTTCTCCTCTCTAGCTAAAACAACACTAATTTTCGAAAAATTTCCAGGATTATCTGGGTAACTGGGTTTAGCACAGTTGACACTTTCCAATAAATATGGCTTCTAAAGTTTTGGAATCTGAAATCTTTTTCCTAAACAGAAGTCCTATATTTAATATATTTAGTAATACCATGTTCTTACCACAAACCCACCGAATGAGCAATCGTTGTTCCAAGAATGCACTTAGCTATTGATAACGCTCGCCTAACTTAAGCAACTGCCATCTATGTCAAAGACATGTCACTAGTAAAGATTACTGCCATAATTCAAAATCAACACAGTAAAATCGTAAATGTGGTCCCACTGAAGTCGGTAAGGTGGAGCCAGAAGAATATCTTCTCCATTAAACCTCCAAATTAACATTTTGAGTGGCCCCCTACCTTAGACCCAGAGAATAACAGCTGCAGTACGAATTGAGATTATGACGAGAATGCAAATGGAGAACAGGGGCTCTACCTTGAGGTACTGTGTTACTCAAAAATCCCCCAATCTTCACCAGCAGCTGATGTAGGGGGAAAAACCAGACGTTACATTCATCAATTCCACAGTCTTCAATTTCCTTGCCTTATTAGTTCTAGAGGCCAGTACAAATTGAATTCCATCAAATACATAAAATTTTGGCAATCAAAATCTCCCAAGATTTAACTTAGGGAAAGCAAGATTGACAGCCTTTACTGAAATTACTGAATGACACGGGGTCATACCACGTGAACCAAGCCATTAGGACTAATTTGGCAAACTAGCATGGAAATCAGCTCAAAATAAAACTAGAGGCTGCAGAAAAGAATATATACCCGAAACCAAAGACTATATACTGAAGGAAGATAGGAAGGCTCAGGCTTTTAACACAAATGAGTGTGCTATGAAAAAATGCCAGATAGGGCCTACTCCCATGCGAAATGAATGGCTCCATCTGTTGAGCGAGCAGCCAAACATTCAGAGCGGTAATGCTTACGGGTATATAGGATGGAATTCGATTGTAAATTTTGCGACATATTTGTTCATAATTTGCATTACTATGTCAGTATATTTTACTCGTATATTCATGATATTCTTAAATTTTAGGTAACTAAATTGCAAATTGTTTCTGTCTATTTTTCAGAAATTCAATAGCTATATCTCATATGATTTAGTTAATTTTCTTGCAAATTCAAGTATTGTGCAGTATATTACAACCATTTTTAAATGTTCTATACAATACTACATTCGAATAAATTAAAACTTACTGTATATCTGATTTGTTAAACAGCCACAAATGCTTATGTGTAGGCATACATTTAATTAATTACAGTTTGTAGGCCACTGTAAGATGGAGAGATATTAGGTGTATAAAAACACAATTGTATTTAATTTTTATTGAAATGGAAAAGCATGATGCACTCATGTATAGTTTGGTATTATAAACTAATGAATGTATAAATGTACAATCAAAAGGATCAAAACAAAATAGTATCACACAAAAATAATCATGAGGGGGTTGGAAATAGAAATAAGGTAGCATACAAGCCAACAAAAAATGAAAAACAGAAGAGATTTACTGTGGATGCCTTGCCTTAATCTTACATCCAATATCAGTTGGGCTTACTCATTAGCAGCACATACTGCATGTATTATACTGTTTGTACTCACCATTCTTTGTCCTTAGGGAACCTGTGAAATACCAAATGAGGATCGGTTTCTTTTTGTTTATGGCACACAACACACTTGTGCGACTTCTTTACTGTAGGCGCCATGATTTCGTTTGAGTCAACTGTCAAATTCTGAATATAAACAAACAGACGACAGACGATGTATACCTACAACGCCATCTGAAATCGGAGCAACCAACTATTGTGTTCACTTTGGAGTTGCCAACTAGCATATTAACATTCTATTTTGAGCCTTCCTATCTTCCTTCAGTATATAGTCTTTGCCCGAAACATAAGACCAAAATAAAGGACTGCAAGAGAGTCACACTTCATATGATGATCCATTCAGTCTAGACACCAATGAAATGGGAAAATATGTTCTAACACGGAGCCCAGTGTGTCAGCAGCAATAGCATGACACAAAACTTTGGTAAGACTCAATAGTATAAAAAAAAAAAAATAAAATAAAAAAAAAAAGAAAAAAACAAAAAAAGAAAAGAGACATTGTCTACTACCTGTAAACTACAAGTTTGAGAACAGACCACATCAAGCAGCAGTCTTAAGGGCCAATAACAGCACACCAACAGAATTTGTCGTCAAATAGAGACTAACAGATGAAGATAGTCCAATTAGACTGAAACTACATCTTCCTATCCTTTACCGTAGATGCACTGAATAAAAGTCGTTGCTAAAATAAAACAAAGCTGCAGGATTGGACGGGAATTTGAAGTTTTTTCCTGAAACATTTGGAGCCAAAGGCAAAACAGTGGGTGTTCACTCTGATTCGAGTAGAAGTACAAAGAAAACACCTAAAAGATTAGTAATTGCCCTCCTGAAACCAAATAAAGATCTGAGAAAAATAAATTTATAGACCTATCTAACTGCTACATAATCACAGGCCTACTTAGACTATCCGAAACAATGGAAAAAATAAGAGACTTTCATAATCCAAAGCCAAAAAATTGCAAAGTTTGCAGATATAGATGGCACTAAACACATTACGGTGATCACGAAAGAATGGCCTACCTCGTGCTCAGTCCTTGTACCACTGGAGTTAAGTATATATAATTATTAACCCTGCTCACTAAACGTCAACAAATCTATTTAGACTATCCATGGCTGGCCACACAAGCCACCACCTTTCAAAAGGTTTAAACTACCATAAGCTGCCCAAGAGCAGATTAGGCGGTACCATGACTAGTGCTCCTCAAATTCAAACCCGATTAAAGACACTGAATTCCACCTGAGAAACAGAAGCCAACCTCAAACCAAAGACCCTCTTAGTGTGGTGAAGTTCTTGAACATAACCAGTTTCCACTGTACATGAGACAACACTGGATACTGTAGAGAACTTTTGCCATCCATCTGCACAAATACAAAAGGAAGGTTGACCCCCTCAATTCTGTGCTAAAGAAACTAGCAGGAACCTAGTGGGGAGCCAATGCTCTCACATAAGAAAACACGCCTTAGCCCTGTGCTATGCAACAACAGTATTCTGCACCTTTGTGGAGACCATCACATGCCAAGAAAATAGAGCCTATTACCACTCCCACATTCACACCTGCCCGAAATTAGGAGGCATACAAAAACTGATCTCTTGTGTCTGTTCAAATAAGAATAGTTAAAATTTTGCCACTATGGATGGACTGCCAGCCCAAATACCAACACATTATGATAGAATCAATCCAAAGGTTTATCCTCCCCATCTAAAGGAACTACAGTTTCATAACTTGTCTTTGAAAATTTTTTTGGATTATCTGGGCAACTGGGTTTATCAAGATGACTCGGCAAAAAATGACACCACCGAGGGCGATTCTCTATTTTTGGAATCTAGAATCTTTAATTTTGAAGAAGTCGTGCATTTATTCATAAAGTTGATAATACCATGCCCAATCAAATCTGTCAGCTGCCGCTGCCATTGCCATTTCGTGAGTATAACTTTTTCCTAAAGAAATTCCCTAAACAGATTATTTGCTTGTAGCCTACCTGAAAAAAGTCTTTTAAAGTTAACAACTCTTAGATACATTTGAAAGTAAAGATGCACTCGACTGAACTAAAAGTACTTTCCCTAAGATTTTCTCCATATGCTTAAGGATTAACTTGCAAGGATTTAAAAATAACCTTTTCAACTCTTTGCAAAGGTTAACTAATTCAGGAGTTACGACAACATGCTTTCCAGGCCCTACTAAATAGGGTGCCTAGCAACCTTTTCATACACATCATAAAACTTTTCTTGCGCACAACTTCCCAAAAAACTTGTCGTGCATAAAAAACAACCTCTAAAAACTGTTGCGCACACAAAGCAAACTCCAAAAACTGTTGTGCACACAAAGCAAACTCCAAAATCTATCGCGCACACAAAACAAATTCCACAATCTGTCGCGCGCACAAAAACTCCAAAAATAATGTTGCGCACACAAAACAACTTCTAAAAAATGTCGCGCACACGAAACTCCCAAAAAATGTCGCCCACACAAAAACTCCCAAAAAATGTCGCCCACACAAAACAAATTCCAAAAAAATGTTGCGCACACAAATCAAAACTCCAAAAAAAAAAACTTCTCGCGCACACAAAACTTCCAAAACACTGTCGCGTGCACAAAACAATCTTCAAAAAACTTGTGCACACAAAACAACCTCCAAAAAAATTTCACACAAAACTAAAAATCTTAGGACACAAAAGGACCTCAAAAGCTTTGTGCACAAAACTAGCTCTAAAATCTTAGTACACACAACAAGCTCTCATGAACTAGCTCTGAAAAACAAAAAAAGATCTAAAAATCACAAAAGCACTAAAATCAGACAAAAGCTCTAAAAAAAAGAAAAGCTTTATAAAAAAGAGAAAAGCTCTGTATTTATAAAAAAAGACAAAAGCTTTAAACACAAAAGCTCTAAAAAACACAAAACAAGGTCTAAAACAACTTCATATCGACATACTTTCTATCTAAAATTCAAAATTTTTATTTCTTTTAGAAGAGATTCCTTGTCTTTCCTTTATCTGGTTCTAAGCCATTTCTAAAACATTCTTTCCTTTTGCCTTTTCATTCTCTTTCAGCCTTCTTTCAATTATCTTTCCTTTCTTTATCATATATCACAGATAACCCGTTTTCTCTATCATGGATAGCTTTTAGCTATTCCTTGAATTCTTTAGTTTCTTCAGCTTTTCAACCTAGCTAAATATCCTTGTCAAATAAGGTATTAAAACCATGGTCAATTATAAGATCTTATAGTGGCCATAAAACAAAGTCAAAGACATTAGCCAAGAGTTTATTAAACTTATGCTTAATCGCAAAAAAAAAAAGAAAAAAAAAATGAAAACTATTGCCTTTAACTAGCCTGGGTACTTTGAACAACTACTTCGACCCTATACTATATAAGTACTAATAGATTATAACGAAGGAAATCTCTGGGCATGTTAACCATCGAGACGAACCTAAAAGTTTCAAGATTCCTAAAATGTTTCAAGATTCCTAAAAAGTTTCAAGATTCCTAAAAAGTTTCAAGATTCCTAAAAAGTTTCAAGATTCCTAAAAAGTTTCAAGATTCCTAACAGTTTCAAGATAGTGACTAAGTTAACATGTACTGTAGGAAAGCAATGTTGTAAATTCCTGCACGAAACACCGGTCCCTAAATAGCCAACTACCGATCCAAAGAATAAATCTACTCATTAGAGAACTTTCACACAACCACTAACCACTTTACCAACAAAGAACACAGGAAAAATCACCTCTTAAATACTAAATTTTCATCTGGGTAATTGAGTGAAAACTCTATATACTTTAAGCATCAAGGTCTAAACACAAGCACCCATCACACTTTGCCATGGAGGCTTCGTTCATATGACATTTTATAGTTTTGGTTTTAACAACTGTACGTGGGGAAGAAAAAACAAAAACAAAAAGAAGTTGAACAGTATTACTCTAATGATACCCATTTCACGGCACCACTTGTCAAGACAATCTTTGAGATCCTAGTCTAGGATGTCAATTGAAAAATTTTAGTTTAATATATTTTAACAATCCTATTTTGAAAGTACGTAAAATAATTTTCAACGAAACTCTGAAAGTGACATGTTTTAGAATAAGGTTAGCAACAAGTTGCATTTGAGTCAACACCAAGCAGTGAATTAAGAGAGACTTAGGACACCATTGTCCAAACAATTAGTCAAGAGGTTTGAAAAACCTTATCAGACCCCAATAACTGTAAAAAGATTTATATGTAGAAGTCAGATTAGATATAATGAAATATAACTTATAATTCTGTCAGTGGAAAGTTGCTTCGGTTATTAGTTGGATTTCAAAATTTAACTATACTTCGGAGGCTATAGAAAACTAGCTGTCCAAGGATACAATACAGAGGTTAACTCACGCCTCATGGTTTGTTAATTTTTTTTTTTTAATTAGACAATACTTCACCAATACAGCATAATAATAAATACTGAAACTAAAGAGAAAAACAGTCAGTCTCAATATTTTGTCCCGATATTTTCTGGCATATCGAACATGTACAGAAAACTTTACAAACTATGTCCATTCTGTAACCTGTCTCTTATTCTTCGCGTATCTCAGATTGGAGTGGTAAACTGTTTAAAGAAACCACACTCAACAGGTAATACTCTTAATCTATTACCCAAACTTCTACAAGGCATTTTTATTCTATGAGAGAGTTAAAAAGTTTGTTTTGGCAAATTTCTTAACAACATTGAACATACAGGTTTTAAGGTACAAACATAACTTATAACACCACAGCACCCATTCCATCATTTGAAGCATTTAGTCTGACAAAAACTGCACACTTGCTCTTAATGAAAAGGCCCTATCCTGGAATGCAGTAAACCCTACTTTGTAAAAAGAGCAGGAGATTTATTGGAATTTAAAAGCCATTTGGACTTGCCAATATCCTCTACATAGATTACGCTAGTAAAAAAGTTCACCGTAAATTCAGGGCTTTGATTCATTTATACCTAGCATCGGATCAGCATCTAATACAGTTACTTTATTTAGTTCTCTTAAATCTATGCAGAGGAGCCAGGAGTAAACTTCCTTACCATGCATTACCAGTGAACAATAAGGAGATTTAGGTTGTTCAATTACATCCATTGCTATTTTATCCACCGCCTGGCAAAGTTTATGAAATTCATCGGCATTTGATAGATCTTACATTGAACTGAATTTCTAAACTTACGGTATTACTATGTTAAAATCTTTTGCAACACCTGGCTGGTTACATGGTCATCATAGATTTAACAAATCAACATATTAGCAACTTTGATATTGGGGATTACTCAAGAGTATTACACAATTTTCCCCAGAATACTAATATTCCCCATCCCAGAATTGTCTTCTGGAATATCACATTCACCACTACAAAATCCAACCCAAAAATCTTCAATTCTCCTTAAGTATACAAACTATTTTATCCTATGATTGCGCTAAATCATATGGACACTGTATAGTTTAGATTTACCTACTTTCACCAAACCACCAGCAACATTAGGACCTTTCGGTGCATAACATTTATTAAAATTCAACTGCAGCATTTATCTGAAGCATACACTTCCAACTTTTTCACAATATCCTAGGTTAATCCTTCTTATGAAAGTACTTCTATCTAACTGAAGTTACCTCTGCGTGATTGTTATTCTTGATATTTCCTGCAATTTAGCTCCAAGGTCTATCATGTACTGACGAGTTCCTTCAATATTATCCTCAACCATAATAGTAATATATTCATGTAAAATTGACAAGCTCGAAGTGGGGTAAATTTCATACCTATCGTTAGGTTTGTCACAAACTGGTGTTTATCTATCCAATTCATATCGGTTTTCCATACAATCCTTCATATGCATACGCATGAGAATACCATTAAATCTACTTTTTTTTTATTGCAGGTATCCTGGTAAGGACTGTTTACAAAGCTTTAATATGATGTGGCCTATGAACTTTAGTAATAAGAATAAAATTGACTACCATTCAATTTATCGTGGACTATTAACAGAATGATCATGAATGGGAGGTAAATCAGTTGTTGTTTGCGGATGATACTGTACTGGTAGCAGACACAGTAGAGAAGCTTGACCGACTAGTGACAGAATTTGGAAGGGTGTGTGAGAGAAGGAAGTTGAGAGTTAATGTGGGTAAGAGTAAGGTTATGAGATGTACGAGAAGGGAAGGTGGTGCAAGGTTGAATGTCATGTTGAATGGAGAGTTACTTGAGGAGGTGGATCAGTTTAAGTACTTGGGGTCTGTTGTTGCAGCAAATGGTGGAGTGGAAGCAGATGTACGTCAGAGAGTCAATGAAGGTTGCAAAGTGTTGGGGGCAGTTAAGGGAGTAGTAAAAAATAGAGGGTTGGGCATGAATGTAAACAGTTCTATATGAGAAAGTGATTGTACCAACTGTGATGTATGGATCGGAGTTGTGGGGAATGAAAGTGATGGAGAGACAGAAATTGAATGTGTTTGAGATGAAGTGTGTGAGGAGTATGGCTGGTGTATCTCAAGTTGATAGGGTTAGGAACGAAGTGGTGAGGGTGAGAACGGGTGTAAGAAATGAGTTAGCGGCTAGAGTGGATATAAATGTGTTGAGGTGGTTTGGCCATGTTGAGAGAATGGAAAATGGCTGTCTGCTAAAGAAGGTGATGAATGCAAGAGTTGATGGGAGAAGTACAAGAGGAAGGCCAAGGTTTGGGTGGATGGATGGTGTGAAGAAAGCTCTGGGTGATAGGAGGATAGATGTGAGAGGCAAGAGAGCGTGCTAGAAATAGGAATGAATGGAGAGCGATTGTGACGCAGTTCTGGTAGGCCCTGCTGCTTCCTCCGGTGCCTTAGATGACCGCGGAGGTAGCAGCAGTAGGGGACTCAGCAGTATGAAGCTTCATCTGTGGTGGAAATGTGGGAGGTTGGGCTGTGGCACCCTAGCAGTACCAACTGAACTCGGCTGAGTCCCTGGTTAGGCTGGAGGAACGTAGAGAGTAGAGGTCTCCTTTTTTGTTCTGTTTCTTGTTGATGTCGGCTACCCCCCAAAATTGGGGGAAGTGCCTTTGGTATATGTATGTATGTATTAACAGAATATTTAAAACTAAACTTTCAGCAATGGTAAAAGTATCAATACAGCATAATGTTAAAGTATCAGGATAACCGATTACTAGTTAATTATTAGTAAAATATATCTGACCACAACTGGTGAGCAATAGACCAACAAAATAGATGACTCTACGTGGAAAGTTTCACTAATAATCTGCACCTTAGACTTGGGTACTTTAACTTTCGGACCAGTTTTCTGGCAAGTGTGAAAGTAGCAACAAAGCCTAAAGTACCAGCCCCAGCATTCGGCCATAAAATTATGCAAGATTTGCTCAAAGTTTTCAGTATGAGAATGACGGGACAATAAAGATGTAGGGCCAAGTTTCATTATGGCCTCACTATACTTAATTTTCTTCTAAAAGATTAGCATGAAGTTTTACTATTTGCAAAGTCTTGGCTATTAAGACATAACACTCTTCCTATAGTTAGTGTGGTTTTAGCATCCTATTGCAACACCAACAGTCCGAGGGCTCATTCCATAATACCAATTGTCATATCAAGACCTGACATATCCCTTTAAACTTTGAATTAAAAATACATCTGCGGATTTCATTGGTGCCACTACTGCAATACCTGGCGAAGAACTTAGATTTAATGTTATACTCAAACAAGAGTAGATGGGAATGGCAAGAAAATTAGGCCTTTAGTAGTATTCCCAAGTTACTTTATTCTGAAAGCAACCCATATTTTGGAAAAAGTAACTATTATCGTATTGCAACCTGTATAAACAATTTCAGCAGGGAAACAGACCAATAAAATCTACTAAAATCAAAGGGTTTCTCCTCCCTAGCTAAAGCAACACAACTTTAGAAACTGTTTCTTAAGTTTCCTAATCTTTCGAAAAATAAGATTGTCTGTCAAAAAAGGTTTAAAATCACTCTTCTATTCGCAATAAAGACATTTAACACTTGACGGGGCTTTCAAGCTTTTGGTACTAGATTCTTTAAATAAGTCAGATTGCTAAAATTTAGTAATACCATGAACAATTATAACACACTGCCGCTGGCGCAAAGTCTTTGCATTGGAAATTTCTCTAATTCAATCCTATAACTATAAAATCACAAACGCCAACCAAACTTTTAGATAGGTTGAAAATAACATCCAACACCCACCACTTTCTAAGTATTGACGCATTCGCCAAATTTGCCGACTGTAACCCTCACTACAAAATATATCCCTAAGCTTTTTCCACACGCATTAGGCTCAACGTCAGACTTAACGGTAAAATAAACAACTACATTTCCAATAGGAAAAAAAAATCCTACAGTAAATGTTTAAAAACTATTCTTTAGAGTTCTTCAGCTACTAACAGAGGGTGGGAACCTGGGCCTTAGAGTGGGCGAAATTAGGAAAAACCGCGATTACGTAGCACGGTTTTAGGACATTTGCGTACCGGACATTTGCGTCCCTGGACATTTGCGTCCCTGGATATCTTTGTCCCTGGACATTTGCGTCCCTGGACATTTGCGTCCCTGGACATTTGCGTCCCTGGACATTTGCGTCCCTGGACATTTGTGTCCCTGGATATCTTTGTCCCTGGACATTTGCGTCCCTGGATATCTTTGTCCCTGGACATTTGTGTACCTAGATTATTTTCAAATATTATTAACCTACATATGAAAAAGCAATTATTAAGGGATGAAAGAAATAGATTTGATGGAATTGTAATTTTATTTTTGTTTAAGAGGGTTATTACAAGTTGAATAGATAATTCAGAATGTATGAATATACATTTTAAGAAATGATTGTTTTCAGGAGAATATTTTTCCAATAGTGGAATTGCAGTTTTATTTTTTGTTTAAAAGTAATAGCAATCAAAGATTAAAAATCAAAGAAATTATAGGTTAAACAAATAATTGAAAATGTATGGATATTGTGAGCTATCCCTCTTAAGAAATTTATCTTGTATTCAGGAGAATATGTATCCAAGAATCCTTTCTGAGCTCCAATCTCAAAGTCAGTTAACAAAGATTTTGGATTAAGTTGCGGTTTAAGTAGCAATAAATATGTGAAAAGTCGAATATACAATTCCTTTGTCTTTCCAGGGAGGAGGGCAAAAACTCTGGAAATACTAAATGAGCTCTCTTGTGTATGGATACAATTTAGTTGATAAAATATTAATGGACTGATTTTAAAAGTAATATCTGCTACTCAGTTAAGAAACTTTGCTATATCTTCTAAGCCGTTATCCATTGCAAAGATCAGTATTCTGTTCTCATGTTCGATGCCAGAACCAAACGCTAGGAACTTTTCCCCAGTCGCGAGAAAACAGTAGGATTCCGGAATCTCAAAATTATTTATTTGCCGTGGGATACGGGGCGCATTATGTGCCTTTTGTCTCCATCGACGTATATTTCTTCCCATTGATGAAAAACAAGGCAGTTTTGAAATGAAATACTCATCTTCATTAGCGATCGTTTCTCCGATAAGACTTCTTTATAGTTCATGCGTTGACACTGAAGTATTTCTCAACTGGGACATAGCTTCTTGAGCTTTGACTTCCTCAGCTGAGGAGCCATGACTATGCTCATTGTGGCATGCTGTAACTAAGTCGTTCACTGTATGAATTCTTGCTTTGCAAGATCGCACTACACACCTCCAGTATGTTTTTGTTTCAGAGTTTTTCTTATGATAGTGGTAGCTGTAATTTTCATTGTCCACAAATATTTTCCCAACAGTGTTAGATTTCCGGAACTTAGCCATGGGTTCCGAGTTTCGAAATATATAAAATACTAATACCAATAGATGTTTGTGTTACACACTTCTGGCGAGAACTAGAATTGCTAGCTTATTTTTCTCCTGCTTTAGAAAAGATTTTTTTTTTTTATTTCTGGTAAACTACCTTTCAGCTTGGTTAAAGTTACTAAAGGTATTAATGAATGAATTTCTATACCAAACAATTCTTGGGTTTAAATATAAAGTTAAGGTGTAACTGAGGAAGAGAGAGAGAGAGAGAGAGAGAGAGAGAGAGAGAGAGAGAGAGAGAGAGAGAGAGAGAGAGAGAGAGAGAATTTTAAAATATGGTAAATTCAAATATTTCGGATGCTTATATGTCCAAGTACACAAATGTCCGGGGACGCAAATGTCCCGGTACACAAATGTCCGGGACGCAAATGTCCGGGACGCAAATGTCCGGCCACCTTCTTTTTTCAACCTTAATTGTGAAACATTCTTTCAAGGCTCTACCGCATAATAGGGTGCCTGATAGCATAGGACAATTATCCTTTTCCCGTTTATAAAACTGCAAGCTTTTCAATCCTGTTATATATAGGTCTCAATCTTCTCCACATACTAATTAAAGAAATAATTTTGGTATAGTTAACGAGCTTATTTTCTATAAAAGAATTAAAACCAACTGCACTAGCTTCAAGCTTTCCCAACTATCGTTTCTCTAACAGTTACTTGACTTGCCTTTATCCGTCTCAGTCATTTCAATCTTGTAGATACTTTCCCTCTCCATCAGCCTTATTTTCCCTTTTATCAAGCAACTCTTTTTACAATCATAACTAATTATATGTACTCAAACTCTGATAACCTGCCTTCCCTATCCTGGATAGCTCGTAGCTTACTTTTTTTTCGTTGCAACTTTTATAACCAAGTAATAGTCTTAAATAAGGTCTCTGAACTTACGGCTAATAAAACTTATTATAGTTCCCATAAAATAGAGTTGCCCTTATTCATTGAAAAGGTTTAAAAAACAGCCCCTCCCTTAAAAAAAAGTTTAAAGCTTCATCGCAAGAATTTTATAAGCCTGAGCACTAAAACCCTCATTGCCAATATAATTTCTGTATCATAACATTACTGCGAAATTATAAACATGAAATCTCAGGTCTTGCTCACTATTAGGCTACAAAACCGAAACATATGAAACTCCTAACAAGTTTCAAGTACCTGCCTGAATCACACCAGTTTAAGTAACCCAATTATCGAAACTACGAAGACATGTCCTGCCACAGACGTCTGAACAACCACTATTTCACAAAGACCACAGCGAAATCACTTAATCACTAAGTTTACATCCACAGACTTATTAAAAGTTTACACTTCACTTTAAGTATTGAAATTATTCAAAGGTATCAACACCCTAGCAGCCACCAAACCTTGCTGTTAGAAAGTTTCATTCATATGACATCGTATAAGGTTTCGTTTATACGACCAATGTTTAAAAAATTAAAAACTTAATTGGTCACCATACTCACTGCGCTGCTTGTCAAAGTTTGTCTTGAGCGATCTTGATATTTTCCTGGCTCTTGATAGACCATTTAACTGCACCCCGATGTCAATTAGAAAGGGAAATATCGATTTCAAATATATTTAAGCACATTGTCAAACAACAATACGCACAAAATATGTCAAAATAAAATGAACGAATCCCAAAAAGAGTTAAAGTACGGTATGGAAATTAGTGGTTATCGACATAGCTTTGGAGCCGAAATCAAGATAACTACTAAATACCAAATGTAAGACACCATTGTCCTAACAGCTTATAGGTAACATAGGGATTCTATAAATATAACACTATGCGAATCCCATACCACTTTAAAATTCTCTATTATAACTACACAAGTAACTAATTTACAAAATACAATAAACAATACAATGAAACTCAAATCTGTCATTGAAGGGCTGTTTTGGTATTTATCGAAGTTTTTTTTAGTTTCTCTCAATACCGCCAATGCTATAGAAAACGAACCATCCAAGGATACAGAACGAAATTAAACTTATACCTCACGACAACGACATCTATTGAAAAGTTTGTTCAAGACTATGTAATTAGACAATACCTCGTCAAATAGCGTACATACTGTACAATTAATTCTGAGTGTGTTCTCTATGACTTTTCCAGATTTTCTCTGAGAAGTTTTAAAAGAAATTAATCTTTCGAACACTAATCTACGCATGGTAGAACTTTGTAAATAGACTAATTTCTGTTTTAATCCGATATAGATTTTGGACAATGAGAAAAAACTATTAATCTGCTTGTAAGAATATTATCGATGTAGTTACGAACAATCTTATTCTGTGAGAGGACATTTGAATAAACTCTACTCAAAATTTTTGGATGCAATCCGATACACCTATGAAGTATTTGATGTCAGATTCTTTAGCACATACCCATTCTTTAACAATACAAACGCAGGTCGATCGAGTATTTTTTGGGTCGGATACGATGAAATATCTTCCATTTCACATAGAATTTCTTTCAACACTTTCATATATTTTACGATAGACTGATAAAATGAGTAAAGATTTTCCAAACGTATTGTAGCAATTGCAATCAGTGTTAAGTCCCCATTTCGATGTAAACAGTTCCATGCCATCAATAAATATGACATTACTTATATGAACTTTTCATCCCCAGACTAAAGTGATTGATTAGTAATGGAGTGAAGATTAAATACATTTCATAAATTGCATGCTCTCATATACAGTTAATATTACAAGACTTTTCCTTTTTTCTCTCAAAAAAAAATTTTCCCTCTGCTGAATAGAATGAGAGAGAGAGAGAGAGAGAGAGAGAGAGAGAGAGAGAGAGAGAGAGAGAGAGAGAGAGAGAGAGAGAGAGAGAGAGAGAGAGAGAGAGAGAGTTAATCTACAACATTAAACAGCCCGAATTCTCATTCCAGAAGCAAGTGTTCTTTGACACTTTCCTTTACACCTAGAATTAAACCAAACATCAAAACTTTACTGGTGCCACTACCACATTAACTTTTACATTGAAGAACTTAGATTTAAGGTTACATTTACCATGAGGCAAATAGGAAAGCCATGAAAAAAAAATATTTATAGTCTTCCCCAGCTGCTACTGCTACTGTTTTAGTCTGTATCAAATAAAATTTCAGCAGGGAAACCAGAGACTTTACCATCAAAATCTATTAAACAATACAAAGGTTTCTCTTTCATAGCTGAAACATCACCAGTTTTAGGGACTCCAGATAGCTTCATGGCTATTTTTCAAAATATTTCTAGGATTTTCTGGGCAACTGGGTTTAACATTGTCCACAATTGACACTTAATATTAGGTGTGGGTTTTAGACTTACGGTATTAGGGTTCTTTACTTTCTAAACAGAAGTATCTGATTTAATCTTACATTTAAGAAGACCATGAACAATCCTACTCGTCAGATTATGTTGCCATTTCGTGAACTTCTAGTAATGGTTTTTCCAAAATGAATCCCCTCAACTCCTTGGAACTATTTTGTAGCACCTGATCCATCGCTATTATATCAAACTCCAACAAAAGTTTGATATGCGAGACAACTCTGGCCACCTTCCAAAAAACAGACGCATTTGACGGACAAGCGGATTGTAACTCCTTACGTACTTTCCCTAAACATTTAAATTCTTTAGCAATGTTTTTCAAGGTTGTAGTTGTCATCAACCTCAGGAGAGGTATTGAGATATGCCCCCAGGCTCTACCACACAGTAGGGTGCCCAATAAAAGTAACCTTTACCAAATTATATTACATGGCAAGCTTTTCAAACTTTTGGTTATAGGTATACATCGCTTCTACACAGTGAAAACAGGAATTTTAAGTAGGGACCGGCTTATTTTGTTCCTTAGAGCTATAAAAACCAACTGCACTAGCTTTAATCTTTGACTAATGTTCCCCTTCTACATCTTTCTAACAATTCTTACCCCCTTTCTTTTACCTCCTTCCGAGCCATTTCGATCTTTTACATTCTTTCCGACCTTTACAATCATCCACGGTTCTCTCTCTCTCTCTCTCTCTCTCTCTCTCTCTCTCTCTCTCTCTCTCTCTCTCTCTCTCTCTCTCTGCAGTTCCTTACATTCTTTAGGTACCTCAGCCTTTAAACCTAGCTGAATAGCGTTATCAAATAAGGTAGGAGTGTCCATAGCTAATAACAAAAGTATTTAGTTCCATAAAGTAAGATTCAGAATTATACTTTCAAAGCATAAGAATTCAAAATATCAATTCAAGCGATTTAAAGGACTACTACAGTCCCACAATTTCTCCTGAAATTCTTGCTCCACAGAAAACTAGCTAAACAGCAATGGTAAGTGACCACAACTGGAGATAAGAGTAAGAATAACAATATCAATAGCTAACAGTGGAAAAGGTTCACCAATAATTGACAGCTTAGACATTGATATACCTTTTTATACAAGGTAATTTATGGGCTTTTTTTTTTTTTTTTTTTTTTGGGTAGCAACAAAACCTAGAAATGTCTGCCCCACCAAGCCAAACAAAATAATGCAATTATTTTTTTTCTTGGGGAGAAATTTCTGCACAAAAACTCATGGCCAAGTTTTATAAGGGTATCAAGATACTGAAGGATCTGGCAACTAACCTATCGAAATCTTGGTATTCACTTTTTAACAACGTTCATGACAATTCAAAACCTTTGTTTCATTATATCCAACTAAAATTTCCGCAAGCTATTTTTTCCTCTGTCTCGACATACTTGACCTCTCTCAAAGACTGGTATAAAAGTTACCATTATCAAATCTAACATTCATAGGCGTCACTGACAAAGTTGAAACAGGTTTAATTAAGAAGCCCTAGGGCCCATCCAGAATTTACCATGAGAACGCCTGACATTTTCCCTTGCACAGTACCTGGAATGGAACCAAGTAGCACACTCGAACACTAACGGTGCTACTACTGCATTAACTGAAGAAATATACCAAATGTCACACTTAACACGAAGTACATAGATATGAATACCAAAGAAATTATAAACTTAGTCTTAATTTATTATAATAAATCAAATCAGAAGTCAATAAAGCAATCCAAAGGTTTCTCCTCCCTAGCTAAAACAACACTAATTTTCGAAAAATTTCCAGGATTATCTGGGTAACTGGGTTTAGCACAGTTGATACTTTCCAAATAAATATGGCTTCTAAGGTTTTGGAATCCGAAATATTTTTCTTAAACAGAAGTCCTATATTTAATATATTTAGTAATACCATGTTCTTACCATAAACCCACCGAATGAGCAATCGTTGTTCCAGGAATGCACCTAGCTATTGATAACGCTCGCCTAACTTCAGTTTGTCAAAGACATGTCACTAGTAAAGATTACTGCCATAATTCAAAATCTACACACTAAAATCGTAAATGTGGTCCCACTGAAGTCGGTAAGGTGGAGCCAGAAGAATATCTTCTCCATTAAACCTCCAAATTAACATTTTGAGTGGCCCCCTACTTTAGACCCAGAGAATAACAGCTGCAGTACGAATAGAGATTATGACAAGAATGCAAATGGAGAACAGGGGCTCTACCTTGAGGTACCGTGTTACTAAAAAAAATCCCTAAATCTTCGCCAACAGAAGATGTAGAGGGAAAAACCAGACGTTACATTCATCAATTCCACAGTCTTCAATTTCCTTGCCTTATTAGTTCTAGAGCCCAGTACAAATTGAATTCCACCAAGTAGATAAAATTTTGGCAATCAAAATCTCCCAAGATTTAACTTAGGGAAAGCAAGATTGACAGCCTTTACTGAAATTACTGAATGACACGTGGTCATCCACGTGAACCAAGCCATTAGGACTAATTTGGCAAACTAGCATGGAAATCAGCTCAAAATAAAACTAGAGGCTGCAGAAAAGAATATATACCTGAAACATAAGACCAAATTAAAGGACTGCAAGAGTGTCACACTTCATATGATGATCCATTCAGTCTAGACACCAATGAAATGGGAAAATATGTTCTAACACTGAGCCCAGCGTGTCAGCAGCAATAGCATGACAAAACCTTGATAAGACTCAATAGTATAAAAAAAAAGACATTGTCTACTGCTTGTAAACTATAAGTTTGAGAACAGACCACATCAAGCAGCAGTCTTAAGGCCCAATAACAGCACACAAACAGAATTTGACTCCCCAAAAATGTTGTCGAATAGAGACTAACAGATGAAGACAGTCCAATTAGACCAAAACTACATCTTCCGACCCTTTACCTTATATGCACTGAATTAAAGTCGTTGCTAAAATAAAACAAGGCTGCAGGATTGAGTGGGAATTTGAAGTTTTTTCCTGAAACACCTGGAGCCAAAGGCATAACAGTGGGTGTTCTCTCTGATTCGAGAAGTACAAAGAAAACACCTAGAAGATTAGTTATTATCCTCCTGAAACAAAAAGATCTGAGAAAAATAAATTTATAGACCTATCTAACTGCTACATAATCACAGGCCTAATTAAACTATACGAAAAAATGGAAAAAATAAGAGACTTTCATAATCCAAAGCCAAAAAATTGCAAAGTTTGTAGATATAGATGGCACTAAACACATTATGGTGATCACGAAAGAATGGCCTACCTTCAGCTCAGTCCTTGTACCACTGGTGTTAAGTATATATAATTATTAACCCTGCTCACTAAACGTCAACAAATCTATGCAGACTATCCATGGCTGGCCACACAGGCCACCACCTTTCAAAAGGTTTAAACTACTATAAGCTGCCCAAGAGCAGATTAGGCAGTACAATGACTAGTGCTCCCCAAATTCAAACGCGATTAAAGACACTGAATTCCACCTGAGAACCAGAAGCCAACCTCAAACCAAAGACCCTCTAGTGTGGTGAAGTTCTTGAACATAACCAGTTTTCACTGTACATGAGACAACACTGGATACTGTAGAGAACTTTTGCCATCCATCTGCACAAATGCAGAAGGAAGGTTGACCCCCTCAATTCCGTGCTAAAGAAACTAGCAGGAACCTAGTGGGGAGCCAATGCTCTCACATAAGAAAACATGCCGTAGCCCTGTGCTATGCAACAACAGTATTCTACACCACTGTGGAGACTATCACATGCTAAGAAAACAGAGCCTATTACCACTCCCACATTCACACCTGCCAGAAATTAGGAGGCATACAAAAAAGATTTCTTGTGTCTGTTCAAATAAGAATAGTTAAAATTTTGCCACATGGATGGACTGCCAGCCCAAATACCAGTACATTATGATAGAATGAATCCAAAGGTTTATCCTCCCCATCTAAAGGAACTACAGTTTCATAACTTGTCTTTGAAAAATTTCTTGGATTATCTGGGCAACTGGGTTTATCAAGATGACTCGGCAAAAAATGACACCACCGAGGACGATTCTCTATTTTTGGAATCTAAAATCTTTAATTTTGAGGAAGTCTTATTTATTCATAAAGTTCATAATACCATGCGTAATCAAATCTGTCAGCTGCCATTGCCATTTCGTGAGTATAACTTTTTCCTAAAGAAATTCCCTAAACAGATTATTTGCTTGTAGCCTACCTGAAAGAGTCTAGAAAAGTTAACAACTCTTAGCTACCTTTGAAAGTAAAGATGCACTCGACTGAACTATAACTACTTTCCAAAAGTACTTTCTCTAAGATTTTCTCCATATGCTTAAGGATTAACTTGCAAGGATTTAAAAATAACCTTTTCAACTCTTTGCAATTGTTAACTAATTCAGGAGTTACGGCAACATGCCTTCCATGCCCTACTAAATAGGGTGCAAAGCAACCTTTTCATACACAATCCAAAAAACTTGTCTCGCGCACAACTTTCCAAAAAACTTGTCGCGCAAACAAAGACATCCTCTAATAAAGTGTCGCGCACACAAAGCAAACTCCAAAAAAACTGTCGCGCACACAAAGCAAACTCCAAAAAAACTGTCGCGCACACAAAAACTCCAAAAAAACTGTCGCGCACACAAAAACTCCAAAAAAACTGTCGCGCACACAAAAACTCCAAAAAAACTGTCGCGCACACAAAAACTCCAAAAAAACTGTCGCGCACACAAAAACTCCAAAAAAACTGTCGCGCACACAAAAACTCCAAAAAAACTGTCGCGCACACAAAAACTCCAAAAAAACTGTCGCGCACACAAAAACTCCAAAAAAACTGTCGCGCACACAAAAACTCCAAAAAAACTGTCGCGCACACAAAAACTCCAAAAAAACTGTCGCGCACACAAAAACTCCAAAAAAACTGTCGCGCACACAAAAACTCCAAAAAAACTGTCGCGCACACAAAAACTCCAAAAAAACTGTCGCGCACACAAAAACTCCAAAAAAACTGTCGCGCACACAAAAACTCCAAAAAAACTGTCGCGCACACAAAAACTCCAAAAAACCGTCGCGCACACAAAAACTCTAAAAAAACCGTCGCGCACACAAAAACTCCAAAAAACTGTCGCGCACAGAAAAACTCCAAAAAAACTGTCGCGCACACAAAAACTCCAAAAAACAGTCGCGCACAAAAAAAATGTCGCGCACAAAGAAAAAAAAGTCGTGCACACAAAACAATCACCAAAAAATGTCGTGCACACAAAACTCCCAAAAATGTGTCGCGCACACCAAAACTCCCAAAAAAATGTTGCACACACAAAACACTCCAAAAACTGTTGCGCACACAAAACAAACTCCAAGAAAACTTCTCGCACACACAAAACCTCCAAAACACTGTTGCGCACACAAAACAATCTTAAAAAAACTTCTCGCGCACACAAAACCACCTCCAAAAAACTTGTTGTGCACACAAAACAACAAACTCTTAGGACACAAATCGACCTCAAAAATTTTGTGCACAAAAACACTAAAATCTTAGTACACACAAGTTCTCATAAACAAGCTCTGAAAAAGAAAAAAAGCTCTTAAAAAATCACAAGAGCACTAAAAAAAGACAAAAGCTCTGTATTTATAAAAAAAGACAAAAGCTTTAAACACAAAAGCTCTAAAAAACACAAAACAAGGTCTAAAAGAACTTCATATCGACATATGAAAATTTTGAATTTTAGATAAAGTATTTCGTTTAGAAGAGATTCCTTGTCTTTCCTTTATCTGGTTCCAAGCCATTTCTAAAACATTCTTTCCTTTTGCCTTTTCATTCTCTTTCAGCCTCCTTTCAATTATCTTTCCTTTCTTTATCATATATCACAGATAACACGTTTTCTCTATCATGGATAGCTTTTAGCTGTTCCTTGAATTCTTTAGTTTCTTCAGCTTTTCAACCTAGCTAAATATCCTTGTCAAATAAGGTATTAAAACCATGGTCAATTATAAGATCTTATAGTGGCCATAAAACAAAGACATTAGCCAAGAGTTTATTAAACTTGTGCTTAATCGAAAAAAAAAAATAATAAAAGAAAATAAAACTATTGCCTTTTAACTAACCTGGGTACTTTAAACAACTACTTCGACTCTATACTATATAAGTACTAATAGATTATAACAAAGGAAATCTCTGGGCATGTTTACCATCGAGACGAACCTAAAAGTTTCAAGATTCCTAAAAGGTTTCAAGATTCCTAAAAGGTTTCAAGATTCCTAAAAAGTTTCAAGGTACTGACTTAAGTTAACAAGTACTGTAGGAAAGCAATGTTGTAAATTCCTGCACGAAACACCGGTCCCTAAATAGCCAACTACCGATCCAAAGAATGAATCTACTCATTAGAGAACTTTCACACAACCACTAACCACTTCACCAACAAAGAACACAGGAGAAATCACCTCTTAAATACTAAATTTTCATCCCGGTAATCGAGTGAAAACTCAATTTACTTTAAGCATCAAGGTCTAAACACAAGCACCCATCATACTTTACCATGGAGGCTTCGTTCATATGACATCTTATAGTTTTGTTTTTACAACCGTACATGGGAAAAAAAAACAAAAACAAAAAGTTGAACAGTATTACTCTAATGATACCCATTTCACGGCACCACTTGTCAATACAATCTTGTGAGATCCTAGTCTAGGATGTCAAATGAAAAATTTTAGTTCAATATATTTTAACAATCCCATTTTGAAAAGACGTAAAATAATTTTCAACGAAACTCTGAAAGTGACATGTTTTAGAATAAGGTTAGCAACAAGTTGCATTTGAGTCAAAACCAAGCAGTGAATTAAGAGAGACTTAGGACACCATTGTCCAAACTATTAGTCAAGAGGTTAAAAAAAAACCTTTTAAGACCCCAATAACCGTAAAAAGATTTATATGTAAAAGTCAGATTAGATATAATTCTGTCAGTGGAAAGTTGTTTTGGTTATCAATTGGATTTCAAAATTTAACTATACTTAAGAGGCTATAGAAAACTAGCTGTCTAATGATACAATACGGAGGTTAACTCACGCCTCATGGTTTGTTAAATTTTTTTTTAAAATTAGACAATACTTCACCAATAGGCCTACAGCCTAATAATAAATACTGAAACTAAAGAGAAAAACAGTCAGTCTCAATATTTTGTCCCGATATTTTCTGACATATTGAACATGTACAGCAAACTTTACAAACTCTGTCCATTCTGTAACCTGTCTCTTATTCTTCGGGTATCTCAGATTGGAGTGGTAAACTGTTTGAAGAAACCACACTCAACAGGTAATACTCTTAATCTATTACCCAAACTTCTACAAGGCATTCTTATTCTATGGAAGAGTTAAAAAGTGTGTTTTGGCAAATTTCTTACCAACACTGAACATACAGGTTTTAAGGTACAAACATAACTTATAACACCACAGCACCCATTCCATCATTTGAAGCATTTAGTCTGACAAAAACTGCACACTTGCTCTTAATGAAAAGGCCTTATCCTGGAATGCAGTAAACCCTACTTTGTAAAAAGAGCAGAAGATTTATTGGAATTTAAAAGCCATTTGGACTTACCAATATCTTCTACATAAATTACGCTAGTAAAAAAGTTCACCGTAAATTCAGGGCTTTGATTCATTTATACCTAGCATCGGATCAGCATCAAATAGTTACTTTATTTAGTTCTCTTAAATCTATGCAGAGGAGCCAGGAGTAAACTTCCTTACCATGCACTACCAGTGAACAATAAGGAGATTTAGATTGTTCAATTACATCCATTGCTATTTTATCCACCGCCTGGCAAAGTTTACTTAATTCATCGGCATTTGATAGCTCTAACACTGAACTGAATTTCTAAACTTACGGTAATACTATGTTAAAATCTTTTGCAACACCTGGCCGGTTACATGGTCATCATGGATTGAACCAATTCTCCTTAAGTAAATAAACAATTTTATCCTATGATTGTGCTAAATCATATTGACACTGTATGGTTTAGATCTACCTACTTTAACCAAACAACCGGCAACATTAGGACCTTTCGGTGCATAAAATTTATTAAAATTTAACTGCAGAATTTATCTGAAGCACACACTTCCAACTTTTTCGCAATATCCTAGGTTAATCCTTCTTATGGAAGTACTTCTATCTGACTGAAGTTACCTCTGCGTGATTGTTATTCTTTATATTTCCTGCAACTTATCTCCAAGGTCTATCATGTACTGACGAGTTCCTGCAATATTATCCTTAACCATAATAGTAATAAATTCATTTAAAATTGTCAAGCTCAAGTGGGGTGAATTTCATAACTATCGTTAGGTTTGTCACAAACTGGTGTTTATCTATCCCATTCATATTGGTTTTCCATACAATCCTTCATATGCACACGCACGAGAATACCATTAAATTTACTTTTTTTTTTTATTGCAGGTATCGTGGTATGGACTGTTTACAAAGCATTAATAGGATGCGGCCTATGAACTTTAGTAATAAGAATAAAATCGACTACCATTCAATTTATCGTGGACTATTAACAGAATATTTAAAACTAAACTTTCAGCAATGGTAAAAGTATCAATACAGCGTAATGTTAAAGTATCAGGATAACCGATTACTAGTTATTATTAGTAAAATATATCTGACCACAACTGGTGAGCAATAGACCAACAAAATAGATGACTATACGTGGAAAGTTTCACTAATAATCTGCACCTTAGACTTGGGTACTTTAACTTTCGGACCAGTTTTCTGGCAAGTGTGAAAGTAGCAACAAAGCCTAAAGTATCTGCCCCAGCATTCGACCATAAAATTATGCAAGATTTGCTCAGTTTTCTGTATGAAAATGACGGGACAATAAAGATGTAGGGCCAAGTTTCATTATGGCCTCACTATACTTAATTATCTTCTAAAAGATTAGCATGAACTTTTACTATTTGCAACGTCTTAGCTATTAAGACATGACACTCTTCCTGTAGTTAGTCTGGTTTTAGCATCCTATTGCAACACCAACAGCCCGAGGGCTCATTCCTTAATACCAATCATATCAAGACCTGACATATCCCTTTAAACTTTTGAATTAAAAATACATCTGCGGATTTCATTGGTGCCACTACTGCAATACCTGGCGAAGAACTTGATTTAATGTTATACTCAAACAAGAGTAGATGGGAATGGCAAGAAAATTAGGCCTTTAGTAGTATTCCCAAGTTACTTTATTCTGAAAGCAACCCTTATTTTGGAAAAAGTAACTATCGTATTGCAACCTGTATAAACAATTTCAGCAGGGAAACAGACTTCAACAAAATCTACTAAAATCAAAGGGTTTCTCCTCCCCAGCTAAACCAACCCAAGTTTAGAAACTTTTTTTTTCTTAAGTTTCCTAATCTTTAGAAAAATAAGATTGTCTGGCATACAAGGTTTAAAATGACTCATCTATTCGCAATAAAGACATTTAACAGCTGACGGGGCTTCATGCTTTGGGTACTGGATTCTTTAAATAAGTCTGCTAAAATTTAGTAATACCATGAACAATTATAACACACTGCCACTGGCGCAAAGTCTTTGCATTGGATATTTCTCTAATTCAATCTTAAAACCATAAAATCACAAACGCCAACCAAACTTTTAGATAGGTTGGAAATAGCATCTAACACCCACCACTTTCTAAGTATTGACGCATTCGCCAAATTTGCCGACTGTAACCCTCACTACAAAATATATCCCTAAGCTTTTTCCACACGCATTAGGGTCAACGTCAGACTTAACCGTAAAATAAACAACATTTCCAATAGGAAAAAAATCCTACAGTAAATGTTTAAAAACTAATCTTATATTTCCACCACAAAGAGAGTTCAGTTACCAACAGAGTGTGGGAACCTGGGCCTTAGAGTGGGTGAAATTAGGAAAAACCGTGATTACGTAGCACTTACCTGGTAGTTCCAAGGTTACAAGGAGCAAACCCTGGACGCCCCCCCCCATACCCAGGTCACAAGTTATGTAAAAACGTACGAACATGAGCAGGTGTGTGTGGTTTGTAAAATTTAAATATCAGGAGAGTGGGATACCAATGTTGTGCAATTTTTCTGATTTATTATGCATCCCAGAGAAGAATATATAGAAAAAGCTATTATCGATTCGCCAGTAAATTTTCCCCACCCCAAACCCCTGGTTCCCATTGGGTGGCCTCCATTATCGTAGTATATCAGGGTATATCTAACTTTACTTGCGACAATGGTAATTTTCGAAGAAAATTTTCCTCTATTAGAAAAGTTTGTTCGATAATTCTTTTTTCAACCTTAATTGTGAAACATTCTTTCAAGGCTCTACCGCGTAATAGGGTGCCTGATAGCATAGGACAATTATCCTTTTCCCGTTTATAAAACTGCAAGCTTTTCATTCCTTTTATATATGGGTCTCGATCTTCTCCACATACTAATTAAAGAAATAATTTTGGTAGAGTTAACGAGCTTATTTTCATACCAAAGAATTAAAACAAACTGCACTAGCTTCAAGCTTTACCAACTATCGTTTTCTCTAACAAGTTACTTGACTTGCCTTTATCTGTCAGTCATTTCAATCTTTTAGATACTTAACCTCTCCATCAGCCTTATTTTCCCTTTTATCAAGCAACTCTTTTTACAATCATAACTAATAACATGTACTCAAACTCTGATAACCTGCCTTCCCTATCTTGGATAGCTTGTAGCTTACTTTTTTTCTTTGCAACTTTTATGACTAAGTAATAGTATTAAATAAGGTCTCTGAACTTACTGCTAATAAAAAGTATCATAGTTCCCATAAAATAGAGTTGCCCTTATTCATTGACAGGGTTTAAAAAACAGCCCCCCCCCAAAAAAAATAAAAGGTTTAAAGCTTCATCACAGGAATTAAAAAAGTCTAAGATTAATTGATAAGCCTGAGCACTAAAACCCTCATTGCCAATATAATTTCTGTCATAACATTACCGTGAAATTATAAACAAAATCTCAGGTCTTGCTCACTATTAGGCTACAAAACCGAAACATATGAAACTCCTAACAAGTTTCAAGTACCTGCCAGAATCACACCAGTTTAAGTAACCCAATTATCGAAACTACGAAGACATGTCCTACCACAGACGTCTGAACAACCACTATTTCACAAAGACCACAGCGAAATCACCTAATTACCAAGTTTACATCCACATACTTTTTGAAAGTTTACACTTCTTTTTAAGTATTGAAATTATTCAAAGTTATCAACACACTAGCAGCCACCAAACCTTGCTGTTACAACGCTTCATTCATATGACATCGTATAAGGTTTCGTTTATACGATCAATATTTAAAGAATTAAAACTTGGTCACCATACTCACTGCGATGCTTGTCAAAGTTTGTCTTGAGCGATCTTAATATTTTTCTGGCTCTTGATAGACCATGTAACTGCACCCTGATGTCCATTACTAAAGGAAATATTTATTTCAAATATATTTCAACACAACACAACCTAACACCAATACGCATAAACTGTCAAAATGAAATGAACGAAACTCAAAAAAAACACAAAGTACGGTATTCAAATTAGTGGTTAGCGACATAGCTTGGAACCAAGTTCAAGATAACTACCAAATAACAAATGTAAGATACCATTGTTCTAACAGATTGTAGGTAACATAGGGACTCTGTAAATATAACCCTATGAGAACCCCATACTACATTAACGTTCACTTATATAACTACACGAGCAACTAGAACACAAATAAACAATACAATGAAACAAATCTGTCATTGAAGGGATGTTTTGGTATTTATCGGAGAGGTTTTTACAGTTTCTCTCAATACCTCGAAGACTATAGAAAACGAACCATCCAAGGATACAGAACTGGAAGTTAAACTTATACCTCACGACAACGCCATCTATTGAAAAGTTTGTTCAAGACTATGAAATTAGACAATACCTCGACAAATAGTGTACATACTGTGAATAAATTTAGTGTTCTTTATGACTGTTTTCCACATCTTTTTTTTTTTTTTTCTGAAAGAATTTTTAAAAGAAATTCATCTCATACACCAATCTACGCATCATGTTAGAACTTTGTAAATTGACTAATTTCGGTTTTATTCAGATATAGATTTTGGACACAATGAGAAAAGAAACAATTAGTCTACTTGCACAAATATTATCGATGCAGTTACAAATAATCTTATTCTGTGAGAGAGGACCTTTAAATATAATCGACTCAAAAATTGTTGATTCAATCCGATACACCTATAAAGTTGATATCAGATTCTTTAGAACATACCCATTCTTTTACAATTCAAACGCAGGTTGATTGGCGGTTTTTTTTCTTTGTCGCATACGATGAAATATCTTCTATCACATAAAATTCCTTTCAACACTTTCATATATTTTACGATAGACTGGTAAAATAATTGTAAATTTTTTCGAATGCTTTGTAATAACTGCAATCAGTGTTTAATCCCCATTTAGATATAAGCAGTTCCATGCCATCATTAAATTTGACAGATTACTTATATGAACTTTTCATCCCAATACTAAGTGATTGATTAGTAATGGAGTAAAGATGAAATATATTTCATAAATTACATACTCTCAAATACGGTTGATATAAAAAGTCTTTCCCTTTTTTTCTCAAAATGAAATTTTACCTCTGCTGAATAAAATGAGAGAGAGAGAGAGAGAGAGAGAGAGAGAGAGAGAGAGAGAGAGAGAGAGAGAGAGAGAGAGAGAGAGAGAGAGAGAGAGAGAGAGAGTAGCAGAGTTTTGAGAAACGAAGATAAACTGAATAATGGCACTCTCACACTTTAAACATAATGTGAAGGAAATGAACAATATTCGTGTACAAATATATCGAATCCAATAAAAATAAAGGATGGTATAAGTAAAAGAAAGAAAGCAAAAGCATTAAACTATCAAAAGTTTATGTGCTTACGTATCCTATACCTAACGGTGCATAATATGTAAAAGTTCTATCTTTAATAAATTTTGAGGAGATCATTATCAATAAAATTGTACACGAAGGACATCATTATCCTAGAAATTATTAGTAATCGAATTCTCAAGAAAATAAAGTTTTCCTTCATTCAAATGAAACGAAATATTAACACCGATGTCATCTATTGGCTACTATAGTAAATAATTTCGTACATTTTTAAATTTTTGTTTTGGTAATGTGGTTTGCTTTGTACTCGATTTTACTTGTGCATTGTCTTAAATTGAAGAACTGAAATTTTACCCGAAATGTCCTGTAAATATACACGTGTGCATATTATTGATATTTGTTAGATATAAAAGAAATTTGGCATGATTTGAGATATAAATATATATGTTAAAAAAATTATTGTGAAAAAGAATGGTTTTTGATGTATCGGTGAATTGATTGTCCTGAGGAAAGACGATATTTATACTTTTATAGTCTAATATTGCTGGAGTATCACATGGAAAACTATATTTTTTAAGTTACAGTGCTACCTGAATTGACAACAATGATTTCATTATCCGAAATTATTTCGATTATAAACCAGTTGGATAGCGAAACTAAGATGCCATTCATTTTCTTTTATGACATTACGTTTCAATTGGGAGATTCTTATATGTTTCACCGTTAGTTGTCCAGAACATTATTAATTTTTTTTTTTTTTAAACAGTTCCATTATGCAATGCAAACAACTTGGGACTTATTATGGCAGGAATGAACAATTTGAATCGTGTTATATATTCACAATGACGACTCTACAACTTCGTTGTTAATCATTTTTTAGATTATTTTTTTTTTCTTTTTAAAATTTATAAGGTGCTAGATATATCAATGAAAATTTTTAAAATTCATTCTGTTAAAAATAATCATTACACACCAGGTAGCTCGAACTTGGCAATGAATCAGTTTTAGTTATTCATTAAAACAATAAATTTCCAAACTGCTACTACCATTCTCATAATTTGAAAAATTTTGTGTAAAATTTTTTGGATATTAATATATTACAATACTTTATTATACATTTTGTCTGAGGTTGTAGTACTTCATGCCAACTACTTTATTATAACATGTTTTTCATCATTTGTTAACATTTCCTTAAATATAATTTACTATGTCAAAGTCTACCAAGTTTTACAAAAATAAAGTGTTAGTGGAATATTCTTGCCTTGTCTAATTATATATTAGGTCCTTTAATGCCTTTAGTATAATTCAAACTATATATTTGTAATTTTTTTTTTATTTATTAGTCTTTTCATTCTAACGTAAATGATCTATTCAAAATATTATTTAAATACGTAATCTGATACAGAAGTTTAAGTTTACTGACATTACTTTTAAAAATGTGTTCTTGGTCATTTCACATACAGAAAAGCCCTGTGCACTGCAGGACTATCAATATTTGTTTGGTGTATACGTTCTATTAATACGTAATATTAATGATATCTCTCGACAGAAAATACTACAATATAGCTTTAATAAGAAAAAAAAAAAATGCTGCAAGAATGAGTTGCTGTTTTACAATTTGTTATTCATTTTTCAGATATACGTTTTCTTCTATTGTTTACTTAGCATAGCCATAACTCAGCTAAGCTTGACTTTCTGTATCAGATTACGTATTTAAATATTTGGAGTAGATAATTTTAGTTTGAAGGAAATTACTATTAATATATAAATATATGCAGCCAATAGATATGTTGATTCAAGTTTAAGGGCAATAATACAATTAGATAAGGAAAAAAATAGTTCGCTAAGTAATTTTTTTTACTGATTTTCACATAACCTTCACGCCACCTATTGGGCATATCAAAGACTAAAATTGGTTTAATATTTTCCCGACAGATGGCCACGGCGTTCACATTTTTATTTTTCTAACAACGAAAACTTAGTCCATTTGTAAAATATTCACCTTAAAAACTATTTACAAAGAAAATAGAGCTATATATATATATATATATATATATATATATATATATATATATATATATATATATATATATATATATATATATATATATATATATATATATATATATATATATAGATGAATTATAAGAGGATATTCTAACATTGAATATAGGTAAAAGAAAAATCTGTATTTAACAAAAACAACAATGAAACTATTCCCGATAGCGCTCACTTTTTGATTTTTCTAATAGTGAAAAATTTCCCCACTTTCGTAAAAAAATCAACTTTAAAACAAATTGTGACGAAAATAAGGCAACATACACATAAATAAATTAAAAAAGAATATTGTAGTATCAAATACAATCAGCAAAAGGTTATGTATTAACATAAAGAAGGAAAATAACTAATATGACCAGATTTTATTTTCTGTAAAAGGGGAACATTTCATATATATATATATATATATATATATATATATATATATATATATATATATATATATATATATATATATATATTTATATATTTATATATATAAATAATATATATATATATATATATGGATAAATATCAACACAACATCGTGTTCAAATAGAAATAAATTTCTACCTCATACTTGGGATCGAACGCTAGCCCCTTCTTATGAAAGGCCAGGTCGAAACCAACCATGCCACGAGAGGCCATAAAAGGGGATCTGAACCTGACACTAATCTAGCTGTCCGAGGATTTACCTGGCGAGACATCAGTCTCTTACCAGCAAGTTTTACCCGATTTCCCCGGCCCACCACGTGACACAATTGGTAGTAATTCATTCAAATTACCCCTAATGAGTCAATATGGATAAATATGGCCTCTCGTGGCATGGTTGGTTTCGACCTGGCCTTTCATTAGAAGGGGCTAGCGTTCGATCCCAAGTATGAGGTAGAAATATATATATATATATATATATATATATATATATATATATATATATATATATAAATAATATATATATATATATATATATATATATATATATATATATATATATATATATATATATATATATACATACAATCCAAGAATCAATCCAAAACCTATTTCTACTTACCTTTAATATTCCTACTTTTCACTGGAATGGCAAATTTAAACAAAATATCAGTGCTATTCCATTAATGGGGACAGTTTCGTTATTGTAGCACAAAAAAAGCAGGACAAATGGGAAAAAGCGGGACAAAACTCACACAAGTAAACAAAGTTAACTTTGAAAAAATGGGACATACATTGAAAAAGCGGAAGTGTCCCGCCTCAAAGTGGGACACTGGTCACATTGAAAATATTGTACCATGCAAACGGCCTTTGCAAGATCAAAACAAAAGTACGAAACTATTTCTGATAGTGACCAATAGCCTAGATGACCACTTTGTATTATCATTATCATTATTATTGTAGAGAATCTATTTTTGATAGAGATAAGCGGGACCTTGATCCTGGAAAGTCTTCCTGCAACAAGCAGCAGAGCTCAACAGGGGAGGATAGGAGCGCTAACACTCGAGGGCACAGCACCCTGGCAATAACTTTGGTGATGCAGTTCACTAACCTTCACTCTAATGGGAAAGTGTTCTCTGTCCAGAGACCTAAAAACTCCACACGTGACTAAGTAATTAATTGATAGTCTACCTTAACTTTGTCGTTCTAAAGCCATCTACACTCTTAGGCTATATTTCGAATCCATCCTAGTGACCTCCGTGAAATGCTGGACAGGCATTTACATTAATATAGACAAAGGCAATGGATAGAACCAGTGATGTATTTAAGTAAAGTTAAATGGGGATCTTCATCATCAAAGCACTAAGTTATACCAACTTACCCATACCTACAGTAGGTTACTTTCCTCAACATCTCGAATACAACTAACCAGGATTAAAATGGTTTGTTTAATGCCTAATCTCTAAATAAAGGAATTAAAGATACCAATGTCAGCAATCTATTCTAATTTCTTTATTACAGTAATAAAGAAAACAAGAGTTACTCAATAATGACTTATTCAAAGGGCAAAATTAATTGAATAAAATGTTAACCACAATTTACAACATAAATGAACAATGAAAATAATAGATCAAATAAACACGTGGGATTAACCCTCAAACGGAATATATAAAATCAAAATCTTGTGGTAATTAACCTATGCAGTAGGCTACTGTGAAGTCCAAACACGTGGTCAGTAACCTGAGGCAGTTACCAGCATATAAAGAACAAGTACAGTACAGTACAGTATGTTCACAATAATGGTTGCTATCAAAGTGACTACTTAGTGAGCAAGCACTAAGCAGCGTGGTGGGATTTTTCCAGTTAGCAGTTGGTAACTACCGATATACTGTTTATTCCTCGTTATAAATTTTAATTGTCATGTTTTCCAGGTTTGCTGTTACAGCATCACTTTTTGTATTTGTATCAGAATACATTTTTTGGTGCCTCGAAGCGGCCAAACTGTAACAAATGTGAACTTTTTGTTTATTGCTTTATGTCTAGGAATGATTGTACATTTTTAAGATGTAAACGGAATAAAGTTTTAATGAAACGTGAAAAATTTGTTTAAAACGTAAATAGATATTCTTTAATATATATAAAAAAACACAGAATCATGTTCGAGGATTCTATTTTATATGGAAATTGTGTAAAAATCCCCTTTTATGAAAATAAAATTCAAGAGCACTTCCTGTTCACAGTCAGTTCACTGTAAAATACAAGTTTACTAAGACAGCTCTTGACACTTGTAAACAAATAGAATGCTCGCTAGGTCTGAACATTTGTTTGACTAGTCCTACGTATGTGCTGCCTCACTCAGATACAAATCTTGTTTTCCTAGAATGACAGCGATTTTTAGAGAATATAATCACGTCATTGGAGCACTTAGGGTAAAAAATTTATTGACACAGATTGCGTTACCAGGTCACTAAAGGGTTAAGAAACTAATAACTTTGAAGTGTGATGCCATTCCTAGGGCAAGGGGAGTAGCAGTGTATATTAGGAGTTAGTACCCCCGCTTCTCATAATTCCTGCTATGAATGTCATAAGATTCAGGTTATAGAAATTTGTGGCAGGTATTCCAACTTTCATTTGCGTAAGATCTATCGGAATTAAACCTGGATGATTCCAACTACGATTGTCTTCTTACCATTATGGCTAAGATACAAGAAGATTATAAAAAAGCCTCTTTTGTGTTTGTTGGTGATTTCAACACTCATCACAGGGAGTGATTAAATTCTGTTTCCCCTGCTGATTACCATGGATTAAGAGCTTCAGACTTTGCCTCTGAATCAGGCTGTAAGAAAATTGTAAGTGAAGGTATTCACAGGTCTGATAAAGGCTTGGACCTAGTATACACTGACTCCTATGGTGTAGTGGTGTTATAACCAGTATGGTTGGGTCTCAAGTTGGGACATCTGATTATACCGTGGTTTCGTTGAAATTAAGACTGAGGAGCCTGTCCCTATTGTGTCTTACTAATACAAAATATATAAAAAACTCAAGCAGATTGGAATGACATTTTGAGTTATCTTTTGAATTAGAATTGGTCACAATTGCATAAAAGTGTTGGTCAACATAATTGATAAGCATATCCCGTTTATTATGTTGTAAACAGAGTGAAAGAAACCCTGGTTCAGATGACTGTAGATGTTCTTATTTGGAAAAGCATGAGGCCTATCATTTTTGGAAAGGTAACTGATCAGATTTGTATTGGAAGAATTATATTCTACTAAGAGTTGTTGCTCAGAGAGCTTATGCTTCAACTGAAAAGGAATACAATTTGACTATAAAAGAAACACTTTCTGGTACAGTCCAGGAACATAAGTGGTGGGCTGCCCTTATATCTACACTCTTTAATGTAGACGTAACTTAAACTTGATGGCTCTTTCACTCACTGTCAAAAAGAAAAGGCAACCCTTTTGGAGGATGTGTCTGACAGTTAGTAGAGTAACGAGAAACTCTATCTTCCTCATTCCTGTTTTCATAGGGCTAAACTAGTTCATTTCCATGCTATTAAAACTCTCATGTTGGACCTTGCTGTTTCAAGGTGTAGACCCAAATGGTATTTTTCCTATGTTTTTTTTATAGACCTCTGATTTCTTAGCTCCTAATTTGTCTATTTCCCACAAGTTAACAAAAAAAGGTCCTTTAAGCATTTATTGGAGTATTAGGTAAACGTATTTGTGATAGCTCTAGCCATGCTGATTACCACCCAATTTCCATAACCCATATCATCTGAAGTTTTTGAACGTCTTTTGGCAAAATGTCTATATAGGTTTGCTGAAGATAAACAGTTTTCATACCCTTCTTACACTATCTAATGATGTACAGAAATTCCTTAATTGTGGTCAGGGAGTTTGTATGATTGGCCTTGATTTTATAGCTCTGCCATTGACAGTGTTAAACATGAGACCCTTTTTAAAACTCAAGCATTTGAGAGGAGGTGGGTCTTTTCATAGCAGTGTTCTTAGTCCATTACTTTTCATACTATGTACACTTGACATATGGTTTGGCATAGAAAACAAGCTTATAGCATAAGCCTGCCTGAGACTTGTGCGCATTTTTGCCACGCACTGGCACGCATTGATGCGTGCCTTTCCCGCACTGTTCACGATCAGTTCACGACACGTTCACACATAGTTCACGACAAGTTCATGCCACGTTCACGCCATGGCACGAATTGGCACGCCTAGTTCACGACAAGTTCACGACACGTTCACTCATCTTTCCGCATCATTCCGCATCGTTCACGCATCGTTCACGCCAGTTCACGAATTGGCCACTCCATATAAAAACGGGGCTTCTCCAACCCGAGGACATTCTTGGATTGGCTTCGGAAGAGACAACAATGCTTTCTGTCAGAGACACCATTGCATTGAGGAGAAGAAACGTATCTTTTTCGTTTGTATTTTTTGTTGCCTTTTATTTTTGTTTCAATAAGAAAGCATTTGATTTACATATAAATAGCAGACATAAAATATGTACAAGTATTAAGAAAGCATTTCATTTTAACATTAAAAGCAGCAAACATGAAAAGTTTTTAGGCTGTTGATTTTAAGGTAATAGAGAAAAAAAGTGTGTTGAAATAAGAAATCAATTTATTTTTACATTAAAACAGCAAACAAATAAAATTTGTTTTGCTCTTCATTTTAAGGTAATAAAGAAGAATAAGTATGTTGATGAAATAAAACATCATTTTATTTTTACATTCAAACAGCAAACTTAAAAATTTCTTGGGTTTATTTTTCAGTTCATTTTTATTTAAAACAAAAATTTTGGCTCTTGATTGGTAATAGAGGAAAATAAGTGTGTGCATGAAATAAAACATCATTTTATTTTTACATTCAAACAGTAAATATAAACAATTATTAGGTTTATATTTTTCTTTCCTTTTCATTAATTTTTTCGTTTCCTTTTTGTCTCTTCATTATAAAGTTATAGAAATAGTTTGAAATAAGATATAATTTTTTTTTCACATTAAAACAGCAAATATAAAAATTTATTAGGTTTATTTTTCTTTCCTTTTCATTAATTTTTTCATTTCCTTTTTGTTTCTCTTCATTATAAAGTTATAGAAATAGTTTGAAATAAGATATTTTTTTTTACATTAAAACAGCAAATATGAAAATTTATTAGGTTTATTTTTCTTTCCTTTTCATTAATTTTTTCGTTTCCTTTTTGTTTCTCTTCATTATAAAGTTATAGAAATAGTTTGAAATAAGATATAATTTTTTTCACATTAAAACAGCAAATATAAAAACTTATTAGGTTTATTTTTCTTTCCTTTTCATTAATATTTTCGTTTCCTTTTTGTTTCTCTTCATTATAAAGTTCACGCCACTTCCCGCATCGTTCACTCCAGTTCACGCCAGTTCCCGCACTGTTCACTCCAGTTCACTCCAGTTCGCGCATCGTTCACGACTATTTCACGACTATTTTGTG
This sequence comes from Palaemon carinicauda, assembly GCF_036898095.1. NCBI lineage: Eukaryota > Metazoa > Arthropoda > Malacostraca > Decapoda > Palaemonidae > Palaemon > Palaemon carinicauda. Next base: position 68,252,089 of record NC_090748.1, read on the forward strand.
CGTGCCAATGCCTGCCACAAACTTTAAACATTTCAAAGTTCTGGGCACGCATGGCACGCATGCCACGCATCGTTCCCGCACTGTTCACGACAATTTCACGACTCGTTCACGCGAGTTCGCGCATCAATGCGTGCCAGTGCGTGCCACGAATGCGTGCAAGTGTCTGGTACCCTATATGCAGATGATGCTACTCTTAGCATCTGTTCCATCTGTAAATGTGGCGTTGCTGAATCCCTTGATAGGGATCTAGCTAGAATGAATGTATGGGGCAAATTATGGGGCATTAAGTTAAATTCTAACAAAACTCAAAGTATGATTATAGGTAGGTCGTGGATAGTAGCTCCCCAACATCTAGATTGCTGCATTGATAATATATATTTAACTATATAAAACTTCCTTAATGTTTTCAGGCTTGGATGCAATTGTACTTTTGAGAAACACATTCGGTCTACTTCAATTGCACAAAAATAGCTTATTGAGAAAATCTTAAGATTTTCGGTGATTAATCTATTCTGAAGAAAGTTTTCAATTCTTTCATTCTACCTTGTTTCGAGTATTGTTCTCCTATCTGGTCTTTAGCTGTTGCCTCCTCTTAGTTTATTGGACAAAAATCTTCGGTGTCATAAATTTCTTATTCCTGACCTGGTTAGTGTATTGATCTCTGCCGTCGCCGTTCAGTTAGTTCTTTTTGCATGTTGCATACTATTTTATAACTCCTTGGCTCTATAAGTTTATAATTGTTTAATAGTAAAACCTAAGGAGTTTTTTTTTATGCCATAAACATTATTCCAAGATTTGAAAAGTACCCGTTTTAAGATGTTTTGGATTATCCATCAGATGTTTTTTTAACTAGATTATATAAATTTAAAAAAAGTAATTGTATAATCGTCTATGACATAATACGTTATGCATTGAGAATATCATAACCTTGTATAAAACTTTTCAATTTGATTTAGGTTACATGTAAAAGTCGAATGGCATTATTATTCCTACATATAACCTATAGTTCTTTTATCACATTTAGACGTAAAACTTTGTTATATATCTAGGTTCCCACTTTGGGAAATTGATGAGAAGAACACGGGGCTGTAGAATGATGGATGATATTAACAAATATAAAGGTAACCACTGCAATCGGGAACTCGTCTGTTGATGACGCCAGAGACCTCAGTTTAAACCACTGTATGGGTCCTGGTTTAAACATGTTTGCAACCCGTCTATTTAGTTTTTCCTCTTATACGAATAACCCGGTCTTCCATAGACAGAAGCAAGCTTACCAAATAATGATTCTTCAAATAGACGTACTAAATCCCAAGCAGAACGAACATAGTTGGTTTTATCATGACGACAACGAAGAGTATTCATGTATGAAAACCCGTAGCCTCCCACTCTTACGTTGCATGGCCGGATCCTCACAAGACTCACCTAGAAATCAATACTCGGAAGAAACTCTTATCTATTGCAGACACATTTTTATCAAATTCCATCCTTTTAAAAGATTTATTTCTCTCTGATTGAACATCATATCGTGGTTAAAAATAATATATAACGAATTTGATAGCGAAAATCCGACTACTAAGAAAATGCCGATTTGAAATTTAATATTCTTAACGTTGTCAGCTACATTATCTCGTCGAGCCATGAGACACTTTCGTTGTGCATCGAATGTGTATCAGCATAAATAAAGTGACGAAGTGAATTCACCACTAAAATGAAAAGTGGTAGAAGTTCAGAAAACATTCTATAGGCCTAATTGAAAAATATAATCTCAGTTAATATGATTTTTTTTCTTTTAATTAAGCAATCTCCCCAAAGGCTTACTTGAAAACATCGAGTTTACTAATCTCTCCTGGATATATCCCGTAGACCAAATTCATAAATATAATCCATATATTCAATTTAAAGAAAAACATTCGTCAAATCCATTTTAGTAAGAATTGTCTGAAAATATTTTGTTAATCGAAGTCCCCTGTAGTTTAATGTTTAAAGGACGTTCGTGAATGGCAGAGGCAAGGGACGGTGACAATGCCCTAGCTAGCAGGAAAGTGTTATGGAGACTGGCTGCCTTTTTCCACCCAAGTTAGAACTAGGGAGGGCCAGACCATGATTGCTGATGACTTAGTAGGCAGAGCAATAGGCTCCCCAAAGCCTCCATCCGAAGCTCACAAGGATGGCGAGGTTGCAGAAACCACAAGAAACTATCGAGCTTGAACGGGACTCAAACCCCACTCTGGCAGATCACCAGGCTGGGAAGTTTCCAATAAGTAACCGCAACTATATGAGTGATTTAGTAAAATACAAGTAAGTGTAAACTGAAATGAATAACAAAGTGGAAGTAAGAGGACGAATAAAAATTTAAAGAAAAAAGTATGATTCATGTCCTTAGATTTCCTATGACACTGGCGGGATGTTAAAAAGAAAGAAAAAAAAAAAAAAACTTTAATCTAACTTACTGACAATAGTCGCACACAAAGTTTCCGCTAACTGTATTAGGAACTGAACTTTTAAACAGAATGGGCTTTGAAACTAAAGTTTATCCTTGAATCTACATTTCTTAAAAATAAAAGAAAAACAATTACAACCTTTAATTGCAATATATATATATATATATATATATATATATATATATATATATATATATATATATACATATATATATATATATATATATATATATATATATATATATATATGTATATATATATATATATATATATATATATATATATACACACACATATATATATATATATATATATATACACACATATATACATATATATATATATATATATATATATATATATATATATATATATATATATATATATATATATATATATATATATATATATATATATATGTATATATATATAAGTGGACTCGTCGCCCGCACAAAACTGAATAGTCTAACCAGCACTTTCACTACAGTTTCGTGGGCATTTCAAAGACAATTCAATTCCATATTGCGTATCCGTACCAGTTTCTCTCATAATCATCATCATCATCATCATCATTACCAATCAGGATTAAATGAATGAATTTTACAGATCGAGTCGTCAGCAGTCACACAAGCATCCTCAAAGATCAGCATAATCCAAAATATGTTTAACATGTAAGATTATTAACAATCAATCATCATTCCAGAAGCAGATTCACGGAGCAGTCCACTACCAATATGTAGTTGGAAAATAGGACTTCTAAGGAGGAATTACGGACTAAAAATAAGAACCAAAAACCACGTAGGAACATTCCTACCTAACTAAACTATCAGTCTTTAATAGCAAATAAATAATAAACTAATTCTATCATTCACAACCACACCAAACAAGGATAGATAATACTTACTGACAATAAGAATAATTTCACATCCAAGGCCAACAGAAAATAAATAAATCGGAGCATTCAAACACACTCTTCTTGGAGTCACAATATAAACTAGCGGGGTACCCAGTAGAGAGCATGCCTTCGCCTCGCCAATCAGTCTTATTTTGCTCTTAACTCCACTGCGTATTTGCACTTCGATGTATTTTCTTCACACTCTAATGTATTTGTCCTTGGGTCATATCCCATATGTCCACCAAGTTTCGTTGAAATTGGTTCATTAGTTTTTGCGTAATGTTGTTCACAAAAAATTAACATAGCGATTATTTTCAAAGTACTGCTGCATGCTTGTACTTCGATGTACTTTATCCGAAATGTTACAAACTCATCCTTGGGTATGACTACCAAGTTTGGTCAAAATCGTTAAGGTAGGTTTGGTGTGAAGGTGCTCACAAACAAACTAACAAATAAAAGAATTAGTAAACTAATTATCCAAAATGTTATAGATTCATCCTTGGATCATACGCAACTTGACAACTAAGTTTGGTCAAAATTGTTTGTTGCTTTTATGGAAAGTTGCTCATAAACAAACAGATAGGGTGGATATATACCCTTCGCAAAATCTTCTATTTTGGCAAAGGCAAAAAACAATTGCTCAAGACAACCACTTTCGTCGTAACCTATCTGACGAAAATCTTGCAGGTCAGGGGTCATGTAACCACGCATGTCACTAGTTTAAAGTGAATAATTTTATATTCCCTTTGCTATATCTATATGTTGAAATTTTCTATGTTTAGTGATAGTTAAAAACATGTTGAGTACGTGATGTAAGTTTGCTTACTTTTGTGACTGAAAATGAACGTTAAGACCGAATATGTGTTGCTGGTTGGGTTGCAAATAGGGTTTGGTATGGTATGATAGTTCGACTCGAATCAGCCACTTCGATGCTGAGAGCTTAAGACTAATGCAATAATAATCTTATAAGGAAATTTATTTTTCTAAGGAGACCCTCCTCGTACCACTTTATCGTCTCATGAAAATAATGGATACAACTATTGTGGTTATTCTACTATCATTATCATCATCCCTTACTATTCCACTGTAAAACATAGGCCTCAGACATGTCCTTCCACTTACGTCTGCTTATGGTCTTTCTGTGCCAGTCCACACCCACAAACTTTCTTAGTTTAGCAATTCAGCGTCTTCCCTTCCTTCCCCAGCTTCTTTTCCAATCTCTAGGGACCCATGCTGTTGTTCTTAATGTCCATCTATTTTCTGTCATTCTTACTATACATCCGCCTAAGCCAATTTGTTTTTCTTAAACGTCGTTAGAATACCCTCTACTTTAGTTTGTTCTGGTATCCATGTTGCTCTTTTTTCTGTCTGTGTTATTCCAATCATTATTGTTTCCATTGCTCTCTATGTCGGAAAAAATCCAACTGTTTCTAGTCCACTCTAGGACAAAGATGGTCTCAAACCTGTTAATTCATGCCTGGGGTTTGGCCAATTTTCATCATCGCACTGGCCACTGCAGATCGGTGATAGTGGGAGATTTTCGTCTGATCTTTCAAAGAAAACCAACCTAGTATGGGTGGCCTGACTTGTACAGCTTCGCTGATCACGTCGGTACGCAAACCCTTTCACCATGTTAAGGTATCCCCACTCAGTGAGGGATATATATATATATATATATATATATATATATATATATATATATATATATATATATACACATATATAGACACTAGGTTGATTTGCTCCTAGCGATCTGACGAAAATCTCCCACCATCATCGATTCGCATTGGCAAGCTCGGTGAAGAAAACTGGGCTAAATCTTTACATGACTAAGGACATGTCTGGGGCCTTTGTCCTGCAGTGGACTAAAAGCGTCTGCATTTGTTGTTGTTGCCGATATATATATATATATATATATATATATATATATATATATATATATATATATATATATATCAGATTTGATTCACCAGAAGATACAGTTCCATGAATTTTGAGTTGTCCCGATTTATCTAGCTCCTGAATAAAGTTTTTCCACCTGAAGAGGAATTGGGTAGCCCTTTGCAATTGCAATTGCTTAGGCGCGGTTCTTAAAGGAATCTTTGATTACCATTTGATTCTATAATAACATTTTAGCTGTTATTTAAGTACAGCACAGTGTTCTTGTATGGACATGAGTCGTGGTATGACAATGAAACAATATCCAACAGATTTTGTAGACTAGAGAACAAAGCCCTCAGAAGAATATTGGGAGTTAAAGAAAAGGACAGAATTAGAAATGAAACTATAAGAAAGATTACTCGAGTGGTATGTGGATGAGATCATGATGAGGGGTAGATGGAGATGGTTTGGGCATGCTCTTCGCACTCCCTAAGAGAGATTAGTTTACTAAACTTTCAACTGGGCTCCACAAGACACTAGAAAAGTCGAAGGACCCAGGCCTACATAGGTGAGGACTATGAAGCGTGAAGTAGGAGATGATGAAAGGAGATGTATTGAATTAAAAGCTCAAGATAGAGAAGACTGGCGAAATCTAACCGAGGCTTTTTGCGTCAATAGGCATAGGAGTAGATGATGATGAATTGGCTAAATAGTTTTTGAAATAATTGTTGATGGTTCATAAAACGTTATTTCTCAGCTATTCGATAACCAAGTCTTTGTGATTAGTAACAACAAGTTACGTTCGTTCAAATTTCGAAGCAAAATACTTTGTCGAAACGTTTCAGTCTGTAAAGTAGATTGTTCGTTTTTGTGTGAAATATGACCGAATGTTGGACGTTAACGCAATAAATTATTCATAAAGGTTCGAGAAGTATTTTCTCTACGTATAAATGTAAGGTTTTCATATAGTATTTCGTTTTATACTAATAATAAAAATTTAGATCTATAACTCATTCCACGAGGTACTATTTAATGGTGAAACCATGATGTATAGTTTTGGCTTGTTATAGGCTCAATTATGAATTCTAAAGCTATAATTCAAATAGTTTCTTATGTAGCTCTACAGCAATTAACTCTTTAAATGCGTTTCAAGCTTTTTGGAATGTCACACATTGTATATGAAATATAGAATAAATTTCTATTGTTGCAATCTACTTAATTTAAAGACCATACTATTTATCTGGTAACCCTAAACTACAATTTGATGTTTTAGTGAATTCTGTTTGTTAGATGTAGGAGCTCTGGAAACAATAATTACTAATCTAGTAGGGAAAACAGTAAATAAAGATTGACGGAAATATTAGGAAAGGTACAATTCTTGATTCAAAGCTGTACTTTATTGTCAAGGACAATTTTAACATAAAAACGATACCTCTTATCAGACACTAGAATAGGGGCCTTGATATACACTGATGATATATTTTTCTCCAGTATAAACAAAAAGGAAGTAGAGGTAACTATATGAGAAACTGCCACAGCGTGGAAGGATTAAGGAAATTTACTTTCAACACTAAATCCTAGAATTAGGCGATATAGTAATAAGACATACAAATGGAGTTAGCAAATTGAAAGGAATGATTAGAAATTTAATGATTGAAACAGTAAAGTAGTATAGATATTTACGGGGAGGGCACTTAGAAAAAGAAGCCAAAGATCTGTGCATAATCATGAAGGAAGTAAAAATAGAATATATAGTTCGAGAACTATTGAGTAAAGCGAAGGTAAGAGAGAAGTTAATTAGTGTTACTTGTTAGTAGAGATATGCGAGACAATTCCTCTGTATGTTTGCAAACATAATGACTTGTGATTTTAGTAGAAGTAAGATAAATGAAACCGTTTGAAGGACCTAAGAATAAGAGAAATTTAAAGGGGTGTTTGTATAAGTTACACCAATAAACGTATGGCCAGTTGAGAATATAACTAAGTATTAAACTGTTACACTTTTGTCAAAACATCAGATCATAAAATATTTTTTAAATATATAATGAAAGATCAGAAAGCGGAAGAAATTATAAGCAAAAACTCTGAAAATAGATAGGAAGTGAAATAGCAAGGAAAATTGAAACTAGTTGAAGAAAAGAAATCAGAAATGACAAAATAGAGGTTAATAAGTAGGATTAACAGAAAGGATTGCATATGTGAACTTAGCACTAAAGAAGCTGACCGGAAGGGCCAAGCAATCTAACTACAACAATAACAATAACAACAAGGACTCTGTCGTAGTAACGAAGAAAGGATGGACATCCTAGATTCTAAAGAAAATTGTACACTGTTAAAAAAAAAACGTAATTTTAATCGGAAATTCTCCGTAAAAATATAGTGTTCTTAGCCGTATTTCAGTAAAATATGGGCGACCATAATTTTACCATACTTTGTTATGATCTTTTACGGTTGGTGACCGTAATATATCCTTTACGCCAATATATCTGTTTTTAAAACGGTAAAAATCCTGTAATTAATGTTGCCAAATATTTACCGATTTTTAATGCAAATTTTTAAGTGTAGAAACGAGATTGAAGATGTTAGTAAAAGTGACCTGTGCACCGAAGCAATAGATACATCAGGGCATTTATTTAGTAGTCGAGATTTATAATGTATAAGTAGGCCCACAAATGATAGCATAGAAGAAAGTAAACGGGAAACACCATCAAAATTTGTCTCAAATCATGTAAAGTTGTCCTTTCGCTTGTAGTGCGCTCACAAAATGAAATTCAAGTTGTGGATCGACAAGGAGCCAGAGATCAGTAAGAAATCCCGTACACATCTTTCCGGTAACCAGTGACGTTTTACTTATGGGTCTATTTGGGATATAGGTATTTCCATCAAAATATTTTTGATATGGATAGGCCTATTCGTAATCAAACTAATGCGAGATCCCTTCAGGTGTTAGTCCTGGAATACAGCGGAAGAAATTAAATGTTAAAAAAAAGATTCTTGAGTAAAGTAAAACAGGAATACTGAATACTTATACTTTTAACAGTTCTTTATTCTTATTCTTTCTTGGCTGCAAAATTATAATTCTCTCACTTATGCGCATAGAGAATTAGTGGTCCGCTTATCTAGAAGGTTTTGAAAGACACGTGCATCTAAAACCATCAGTTCTATAATGTTAATGCTTGGATGGGATGGAAATGAAAAGAATACTTTTCAAAATTAGTTTCAATGTTAATGTAAAGATATTAACCTTCGAAGTAGTTTTTATTTCAGATTTGGATTTTCTATAAAATAGCCTACAAGATCAATTGATTATGCCTCTTTATCTGAATTTTTAACAGTAAAATCTTATATTTTGAATTCATAAAAGTAAAATTGAAATAAAATCTATTAAATCAAAATAAAATCTATTAATTCATAACTCTTCGTTTTGTAATTTGTTACTCTAATATAATGTAAAAAGAAAAATATTGGTAAAAGGAGAGGGACTCCAGCAAAGTTTTCTGAAACAACGACGCAACGGCGAAATTTTGCACCGGAAGAAGCCATAGCACGTGTCGCAACGAAAACAAGAATTCATAGGTTTTGAATCTTGTTCTAGTCATGGTCTGCATATACATATTGGTAATAGATGCATTTCCCTCGGTCTGAGTATTGTTTACGCTTCCTTTTGTGTAGTAACCCTTCGCTTGTCGGTTTTATCTGTTAACGAAGTTTTATTTTGCAAGTTATTTTCGTTGATGATGTATTAGATTTGAAAAAAGTGTGAGTTTAGTTAGCAATTGTTATGAAAGCCGTTGGCGTTTGTGTTGACGTTTCGTCTTATGTTTCAATTTGGATAAAATGAAACAGAACCAGTCGTCAGAAGAGTGAGACGTTGACAGCAATACATAGGTAAGGCACGAAAATATTGTGAGATGAACCAAAGAACAAAATGATGGGTCAGTCCTTCTGCAATAGGCAAATCTGGGAGTAAATACATTTTATGTCATTAAATAACTTTTTTTTTTCTTTTTAGCAATCTTGTGATATTCATCTAAGTGCTCCTGAGTACTTGACTCTGAATACCTGGATTCTACACAGAGACTAATGTACAGTTATTCGAAACTTCCCAATCGGCTCTTGAAACTCTTGCTAGAAGGCTCTCATGTATGTTGTTCTGTTGGTTCCATCTCTCTATATATCTTAAAACCTAATCATGTTAGAAGTGATCTCTACATAAGGGCTGACCACGGACTGAAAGCCTAGGGGAAAATTCTAAGTCAAATTTTTGAGTACGTAACTTGTTGTCATTGACGATGAGTAGTAGAGAGGACATAGAAGCAGTTGAAATATTTTATCTCCAACCAAACATATATCATCAAATAAAATGTTCAACTCAAAGAATATGTTTGTAAGAGCTTTGTCACTTGTCGATCATTTGCTGTAGATCTGTGGATTTGTCAACTGTTTCCATTAGACGTGGATGCCTGTGACATTTTCCATTCTGAAATGGTAGTCAAGAAAGCGTTTAGAGGAGTTTTCTAATATTATAAACATCCTCTTCTGAAACATTCACTGAAAATTACGGCTAAGATTAGCCTATATGTATTCATGATATCTTAGTAAATACAGTAAAGATGCCTATTCCAAGTCTGGGCACATCTATCTAATTTATTTAACGGTTTTGTTTTACTTGATAAAAATATTTCAAGACACATTGATGACTCCCGTTAAGTGCCGGGAAAAGCCTACACCTCTTCGCAAATTCATACGGGTAGTTGGGATACCAGATTTCTAAGGAAGCTGCCTATTTATCTGATCAAAAACATTATTTACCGAATCTTTGAAGGTTCAATCGACATTAATGGTCTGGAGATGTAACTTGACCTTCTTCTAGTACCAAGAAAGTGTCATTCATCTGACTGACAGGTACAGTAGAGTTAAGGAGAGTTCTACGTGACTGCAAAATGTGAAAATTCCGATTCTTTCCCACTATTGTCTCCATTTTGGTTATGAAATAGTTTTGATTGAGTCTTGCATGAGGATAAGCTAACCCTGTTTTTTTCTGCTAAATAGATTTACTAAATTTGCCAAGAAAACTTTTTAGCTTTATTTCTATCTGCTGTATATTTGTAATCACCAGCAGCACTACCTTCGCACTTCCACTTACCTAACTTTAATCTCGAGCACATTTTTCTTTCTTTTCCTTACTGTCCGTTTCCTGGCTCAGCTTTGGTTTTGCCACTTGAAGGCTGATGGTTTTATTTTCCCTTGGAATAAACAGACACACACATACACTTATATATATCTACATATCTACATATCATCATCGTCATCATCATCAACCGTTGCTAGTCCACTGCAGGACAAAGGTCTCAGACGTGTCCTTCCACTCACGTCTGTTTATGGTCTTTTCATTCCAGTTTATTACCGGAAATTTTTTTTTTTTCTAATATCTAGGGACCTATTCTGTCATGGGCGGACTGGAACTGAAAACTGGGCCTGGAGTTCTGTGTTTGAAGCAGCCCACTTGGCAAGCAAAACGTGCCTATTCCAACTAGGGGTTGGAGAGTGCTGTAATTTTTTTTTCTTTAAAAATAAAGAGATGTGCATGCATTTCGAAGGCCCCTAGTCAATCAATTTAAAGATAAAAATGTAAACGAACTGATATAGTTTGCACTATACAGTACAGTTACCATGCCGTAGACTTGTATCATTGGTATATAGCCAGGTACACAGTACAGGACTCCGAACATTTTGACTGCATGTATAGGAGCAACTTATTTTGTCATAATAAAAGTAGTAACATATATATTACTGCCAACGAAATTTTATCATTATTACTAGTGTATCATGAAAATATCAATATAGTGTTGTTATTATTATTGGTATTCTTGGTGGTAACAACAAACATGGCTCTAAAGAGGTTTGTTTGGGGCCAATCGTATCCTGGGATATGGTGCCTAGTCTAGAAGTGGAAGCAACAGTAGCAACATCAATAGCAGAAGGTGGACTAGTAGCAGTATCTGTTGTTGCTGCTTATTCTTTATATTTTTGCTCTTTTAAACTCACAGACAAGACTGTCTTCATTCAAAAGAGGGAATTAACATAAAGCTAGTGAGCCTCACAATAAGTCTCAATATATTAGCAATCTTCTGAGCAGGTTACTCTTCTCAGCAACCTTGTCTATTATAACATCATTATCAAGAGTCATTGAAATAACGTTCTCCACTGCCATTAACATGGAAGGTGTTCTTGTGAGAGTGGAGAGTGGAGAGTGTAGCCTACTCTTTAGGCTATTCTTGATGAATTTTAGATTGGAGAAACTTCTCTCACATGTAACCTGTGTAACTGGAGAGTAAGTAAGAACTTAAATGCTAAACGTATAATATGATACGCATTAGTCAAAAAGTTATATCTTCTGAGTATTTGATAATAACGTCCTGAAATCTATTTCACAAAAGGAACAAATACTAATGATCTATCGCTTCTTCTGAACCACCACTTCTATGATTTTCGCTTCGACTTTATGATCTTCTAATGGCACTTGTTTTAGTTTTCCCAGTGGGAAGCTAATTTCTTTAGCTCAAATTGTAATTAGCCTAGTCAAAATGTTTTTGATCAAGAAAGAATAAGTCACTGCACAGCATTCCATGTGTGAGAAATCTGTCATGAAGGCTTTGTGAAACTTTATCCAGTATCTGATTTTGTAAACCAACTTCTTTCAGTGTTTCAGCAAGAGCTACTTCCCAGGCATCATTTGTTTGTGAAAGTTCACGTTGCATATTAATTATGATTCTCGCTGGTCTTCATTTTGAAGTTTCTCATTTGTCCATTATACATAAGAAAATCCTTACGTTGGAGAGCAGTACTTAAATGAAAAATACATAAGGCATTCATGTGTATACCACGATGAAACCACAAATGAAAGAAAAAGATAAAGAAAGTAGCTTTCCTTTACCAGTGATAAAAGATAAAGTTACCAAAAGTTGGGTCTCTCGGCTGATGATAGACACATCGCAGAAGACATTGGTGCCATTTCGAATTTTGATTCCCCCAAAAAGAGCAATTTCTTCTTTAAATTCAAGGAAATGTCCCACAAGACATAAATGAAATCTTTTAAGAGTTTGGTTTCATCCACTAATCTGTGGAAAAAATCTATCAAAAATGTTGATATTGCACATGAATCTGTGAGAAATTCCACAAAACTTACCCTGCCGCTGCACTTATGTTCCATTAAAGTATCACTAAAAAAAGAAAACATTTAGCCTATAGTTCTGTCGTGAATTCAGGAAAAACTCAGCTTATAAAAAGGTCAATACCCTATTAGTTTAATTTAATTTTTGTCTTCTTCTTCTTCTTCTTCTTTTCCCACTTCTATGTGGGGTCGATGTTTCTGGTCAGCTTTCTCCATCTACCTCTGTCCCACACCTCATCACCGATTAATCCCTTTGATCGAAGGTCATCCTTGATACAGTCCACTTACCCCCGCTTTGGTCTCCCCCTCCTTCTCGCTCCCCGCACCTCCACTTCCATTACTCTCCCTCTAATATACTGTTCATCCCCTCTCGCGACATGACCACACCACCCAGTCCACTTTCTTGGATCTCATCTGATAGTTTTCCAACTCTATTTTTATTTAGATGAATATTACCAATAATTTTTTATAATTTATCTATATTTATTGCTTTATTTAACTTTCGACATCGCTGGAGCTTAATATTTTACAGCCTCATGGCAACGATAAGTTATGATAAAATATTTGTCATCTTATCAACAGTTGGTACCCACGGTGGGCAAAAACCAATTTAACACCACCCACCCCCTAAATTAATATACCGCTGCCCTTAACACAAACAACTCAACAAAAAAACCTTCCTGTGTCTGAAAGAAATGTTGGGAATTCTTTTCCCCAATAATTGATTGTTAATAAACAGCCGAATCCGGACATTCCTCATCCAAACGTTTGGACGGAACTTGTAAGTACATACCACGGTACAAGCTATAAGCCCTGCCCCCACGAGAAGGGACTTCATTCTCTCTCTCTCTCTCTCTCTCTCTCTCTCTCTCTCTCTCTCTCTCTCTCTCTCTCTCTCTCTCTGTCTCTCTCTCTCTCTCTCTCTCTCTCATTATTATTATTACTATTATTCATTTACTTCCCTTTCTTACATTCATTCCTTTTCCACTAATAGAGAATAGAGACCAGGCGAAGCGGCCATCTGGAAAAGTCCTGAATCTCCGTATAGCCAGTTCAATTTGCATTCTGTTCTCCTTGTCCATCCATTATCTGTCATTCTTATAATATGTCCTGCCCCTAAACATTTCTTTTTCTTAAATGTTTTAGAATATCCTCTGCTTTATTTGCTCTTGTATCCATGTTGATCTTTTTCTATCTCTTCGTATTATTAATACCCATCATTATTCCTTCCATAGCTGCTGGAGTTGTCATTAAGTTATTTTTTAAGGCTTCAGTAAGGTTCCAAAACTCTGATACATAAGTTATACTGGTAAGACCATCTGATTAAATATTTCTTTTTTTAGGGAAAGTGTCATTTTACTTCTATTAATTTCGGTCACATGTAATGTGGAAATATTCATTGTCTGTCTTAAGTACATATATACATCAACATTCTCTAGAGGCTCATCCATAACAGTTATATGTTGTCTGGATTTTCCTTGAACATCATCTTAGTTTTACTCGTATTCCTTCCTACATTTCGGCTTTCTCTATTCAAAACTTCTATCATTTATTGCAATTCTTCCCCTGATTCGCTAAATAGAATTATGTTATATGCAAATTTTAAGTTGTTAAGATATTCCCCATCAACATTAATTCCTATATTTTCCCAATCTAAATTTCAAAAAATTTCTTCTGGGCATGCTGTGAATAATTTAGGAGTGATGGAATGTCCCTGTTTAACTCCTTTCTCAGTCGGAATTTTCTCACTATCTTTATGTAGTTTTAGGATTATTGTACTTTCCGTATAGTTATCTTTCAAGTGTTCTAATGTAAGATTTATCTATTCCTTTTCTTTGAAGGGCTTTCATTACTGTAGAATTTTTGACAGAATCAAAAGCTTTCTCACAGACTATAAATGCCATACATAGTGGATTGTCATACCCTGTTGATTTTTCCATCAGCTGATTGATAACTTTGATATAGTCAGTTGTTGATTACCCACTTCTGAAGCCTTCCTGCTCTCTTGGTTGATGAAGGTCTAGCAGTCTTTCTATTTGGCATAATATGATTTTTGTAAATATTTAATTTATTATTGAGAATAAATTCATTGGGTAGTAATTTTCAGGTCTTTAGCTGCCCCTTTTTGTGAATTTGTGTAATAACAAATGCTTGCAGACTTATTATGTAAAGTTCAGCTAGTTTTACTACTATGAAATATCCTCCATCTATATTAAATCAATTGTTAGGCCATCTTCTCCTTTTGCTTTGCCTCTTTTCATGCATTTTCAATGCTTAAAATACTTCTCCTACTATTGTTTTTGGTATCGGTTCAGATGTTTCATTGGCAAAGTTTTTCTTACATAAATATTGTATAGCCTTCTATTTTTTGGCAATATTTCCATTTTGATCCTTTAAAGCAAATATATACATACACATATACATATTTAATGCTATATATATATATATATATATATATATATATATATATATATACAGTATATATATATGTAAATATATATACATATATATATATAAATATATATATATATATATATATATATATATATATATACGTATATATACAAACACACACATTTATATATATATGTATATATATATATATATATATATATATATATATATATATATATATATACACACACATGTGTATATATATATATATATGTATATACAGTATATATATATATGTATATATATACAGTATATATATATATATATATATATATATATATATATATATATATATATATATATATATATATATATATATATATATATATATACACAGCTGAGTGGGCTAAAGTCTAATTTTTATCTTTATTACTGTCGACATGGGATCGAATCCTTGGCCAGGCAGGAATATCTATCATTAAAAGAATTTCCATGGCAGAGGGGATGCGATATTAAATGGTATTTGTGGTTAACCAGAATAAATGAAAATCACAAGTGTTAGTGATAAAATTAGCCACAGGCGAAATCACTCTAAGGCTACAGTATCTGACCGGCCGGGTTTCGAATCCTGGTCCAGGTTACTTGTATGACAGTGACATTACCACTTAGTCATACTAGTATCCTGCACCAGTGTTCGAAATCCGGCCGGTCAGATACTATACTGTAGTCTTTGAGTGATTTCGCCTGTGGCTCTGATCCCGAGGTCGTTGAGGTAATCCAGACCTTAATGTATTAAAATATATGGCAATTTGAAATATATATATATATATATATATATATATATATATATATATATATATATATATATATATATATATATAATGTGTATGCATGTATGTACGTTAATGTTTATGAACATCTTAGGCTCTATTTAAGCTACAGTTTTTTAAATGGACGTTACAGGACAATTTTATTTAGTTTACTTCTTTCTTTACCTCACTTTTCCCTGTTGGAGCCCTTGGGCTTATGGCATCTTACTTTTTGAATTAGGATTGTAGATAAGCTAATAATAATAATAATAATAATAATAATAATAATAATAATAATAATAATAATAATAATAAATCTGAAAAGGGTTACTGATTTGCCCTAGACATTTAGCTGGCGAAGCCATTGCGACTGAAGTACGACCTAAGAGTACGTCATTGTTACGCCATAAGACAATTCATTAATAAAATTAGTCTCTCTGATTTGAGAAAAAAATGGTTAAGATTAAGGTGTTTTATGAATCAAATCATATTATCACAATAAGTGCAGTTTGGCACCTACTTTAACGTTTAGAACAATTCAAATGTGTTTTGCTTGGCAGGGTCGTCTTTAAGATAATCGACCGGTCAGGGAAACCCAGATACGTTTTTTACGAGTAAAACAGGAAAACGTACCAGTTCCATTCCCGACTGCAAACGTTTGGAGGATTCCAACTTTCACCAATGAGAGACCTTAGAATTGCCCTTCAGCAAAGGGGCGGAGTTTTCTCGTCGGATCCTGGCAATGGTTGGGAGCAGCGAACTTATATATAGGGATACCAAATTCTCTCTCGTCAAAGCTTCTCAGCTAGATTCCGCGAAGGTAAGACGGTTCTCTGTACATCGGCAGTTTACGTGATATACTTTTTTTTTTCCTTTTTTTTGTGATATTAAAATCTCGATCCGAGTTATTATGACAGTTTGATTGAAAGTGGTGGCATGATATAAAGCGAGAGAGGTAGTAAGAGCGTCTTTAGAAAGAAAAGGTAAAAGATCAAGATCTTAAACGACAGAGAATTGAGAACGTCTTTAGAAAGAAAATGATAAAAATACTAAGATATTGGAAATTATTGTTCTTGTTCCTTAAACAAACTTGTCTTTTTTTTTTTCTCGTTAAGTTGAATTCTTATTAACATGTTCGCTTGACCAATACTGTTTCACCGTTCCGCTAATACTCAGCTAAGAACAAAATCTCAGAACTTAGGGTTACTTTGACGTTCAGAGATGAAAGAAGAAGTGCATCTGTGAAGTGACAGGAAATGTTTTCTTTCCGGAATGACTCTTCTTTAGTCTTTAGTCGTTTTTTTATTGTCTTATGAGATAAATTAAAATAAACAGAACGAAACTCGTTATATAATTTCTTTTCATAACAGCTTAGTCTAAACTAAACCTTTACATAGATATATCATCCAAGATCAGGCTCTTTGCTGTCATATTAAAGAACTATAGCAAGAAAATTCAATGGGCCTTTTTGAGGAGTGGAATGTGAACTCGACTATTATTTAACGGCCAGATCAGTTGAACGAATCCCCGAGGAGTTGAAAGATCAGTTTTCCGGAGACTGTCCTTCGCCTTTGGTTGTTAGTAGGCCACCCACCTATCCTTCCCTCACTCCCTAGGAAGACTCTTGCATAATGAAAATGTGTAAAGGGTTCAAAGAAAATTGGATCTGATTACAATCCGGAAAGATTGAATATTTGAATATCTGAATCTCTTAACCGAGGAACAATTGCTCACGGTGACGCAATGTTTGAATACTCAATTGAAAACCACAATCATGGGTGCGGTAGGCGTTTTGTGAAGGCAAACAGCTTAGATCTAGCTTAGATGTGCAAATATGATATCCAATAATCAAAACAGGAACAGCATATCAAAATGCATGAATACGGAAAGGCCGAAAAGAGACATCTTGTTATGCAATATAGGTTATACTGAGAGGTAGTAGGTTGGCCAAGGCACCAGCCACCCGTTAAGTTATTGGGTCCTTTGACTGGCCAAACTGTACTACATTGAATTCCTCTCTCTGGTTACGGCTTATTTTGTTTTTGCCTATACATACACAGGATAGTCTGGCTTATTATTTCTACATTCGCCTCTGTCCTCATACACCTGACAACACTGAGATTAGCCACAATTCTTCCTCGCTCAAGGGGGTAACTCCTACACTATAGTAATTCAGAAGCTACTCTCCACTTGGTAAGGGTAGAAGAGACTCTTTTTAGCTATGGCAAGAAGTTCTTCTAACTCTAATAAAAGGAAACTCCAAAGTCAAAGCTTTGTTCCATAGCCTTGGGTAGTACCATAGCCTGTTTTTTATTTGAAGTTTTTATAGTTTATTTATGAAAAATTTACTTTAATGTTGTTACTGTTTTGAAAATATTTTATTTTGACTATAGTTAACTTAT
>NC_090748.1:68275087-68290087 GCF_036898095.1 Palaemon carinicauda
TATATAGCCTATATGTATGTATGCTTATATTTCATAGTAGTAAAACTCGCTAAATCTACACAAAATGTCTACGAGAATATTCTAAATCTACAGCTTGGAAAAACTTTATCATTATATTAATTCACGAAAAGGGAGACACAAAAGACCGGTCAATAGATTTACTCTCTGTAATAAATTTTTTTTTTACAAAGGTCATTTAAGGCCGAATAGAAAGACAGCTAGGCTTTAATCAACCAAAAGAGCAGGCAGTCTTTACAAGTGGGTATTCAACAACTAATCATATCCATGTAATTAACCAGATAATGGAAAAATCAACAGAGTACGATAAACCACAATGCATGGCATTTATAGACTATGAGAAAACTTTTGATTCTGTTAAAACCTCAGCAGTAATGAAAGCCTCCTAAGATAAGGAATAGGTGAATCTTATGTTATAACACTTGAAGATGTCTATACAGTAAGTACAGCAATCGTAAAACTACATAGAAATAGTAGGAAAATTCCGGTTGAGAAAAGGAGTTATACAGGGAGACCCCATCTCTCCTAAAATTGTTCATTGCATGAGTATAATAAGAAGTTTTTAAAAAATTTCTATTAGGAACATGTAGCAATTAATATTAATGGAGAATACCTTAACTTAAGTTTTCCAGATGACATAGTTGTGTTACTGAATCATGAGAGAAATTACTAAAGATGATATAAGATTTGAATAGAGAAAGCAGAAATATAGGACGGAAAATGAATATAAATAAAACTTAAGATAATGTTCAATGAAAATGTAGAGAAAAAATGAAGATTTATATACGAATATCTAGAGATTATTATTATTATTATTATTATTATTATTATTATTATTATTATTATTATTATTATTATTATTATTATTAGATAAGCTACGACCTTAGTTGGAAAAGCCGAATGCAATAATCTCAAAGGGTCCAACGGGGAAATAAAAATAGCCCAGTGACAAAAAGAAATAAGGAAA
This sequence comes from Palaemon carinicauda, assembly GCF_036898095.1. NCBI lineage: Eukaryota > Metazoa > Arthropoda > Malacostraca > Decapoda > Palaemonidae > Palaemon > Palaemon carinicauda. The sequence goes on from NC_090748.1 coordinate 68,276,073, forward strand.
TAGATAGAACTTTAAGAGAAGTAATGAACACTTAAAATAAAATATTTTAAGAACAGTAACGACATTGAAAAAGTTTTTGATATACAGGATAAACTATAAAAACTTAAAAACAATAAGAGGAAGAGAAATATGATGGAATAGTGTGCCCGAGTGTACCCTCAAGCAAGAGAACTCAAACACACGACAATGAAATACCACATTGTGAAGGCTATGGCACTACACAAAACTAGAGAACAGTGATTTTATTTTGGAGTGTCCCTATCCTAAAAGAGTTGCAGACCAAAGCTGAAGAGTCACTTCTACCCTTACCAAGATAAAAGTAACTTTTGAACAATTACAGTGCAGCAGTTAACCCTTTGAACAAAAAAATGTTTGAAAATTTTGGTGTGATCAGTTGTATGCGGGCAGAGGAGAATGTGGAAAGACTGTTTGATGTATGTGTAGATAAAGAAAAAATGAATAGTAACAATAGAGAGGGATCTAATGTAGTACTGTCTGGCCAGACAAAGAACCCAATAACTCTCTAGCAGTAGTATCTCAATGTGAGGCTGGTGCCCTGACCAACTTACTACTGTACATAGAATACTACTTCGGACAAACAGTAAGTGTTTCTCCAGGACATGAGACGAAAATTAAAAGAAGGATAAGAATGGGATGGAGAGTTTTTGGTAAACAAAATGAGATTATGAAAATTAAATTGCCACATTCTCTAAAAGGAAAAGAATTTGATAAGATGATCCTACAAGTTTCAACTTATACATCAGAAACGTGGAGCATTGCTAATGCCTTAGTTACAACTCAAAGAGCTATGGAAAGAATAATGATGGGAATAACAATAAGAGACAGAAAAAGAGGAACATGGATGACAGAGCAAGCTAAAGTGGAGGATATTTTAACATGTAAGAAAAAGAAATGGACATTATCAGGACATATTATGATACATTATAGATGGACATTGATAATAACAGAATGGGTTCCTAGAGATTGCAAAAGAAGCAGGGAGAAGAAGAGAAGATAATGGATTGATGAATGAAGAATGTTTGTGGGTGTGGACTGGCATAGGATGACAATAAACAGACGCAAGTGGACATGTCTGAAGCCTCTGTTCTGGAGGGGATTGTTAATGGCTGATGAGGATTATGATGATTTATATATATATATATATATATATATATATATATATATATATATATATATATATATATATATATATATATATATATATATATATATATATATATATATAGAAACTCGATATGTAAAATGTGGTAAACATGTATCGAATTGTAATTAGTACCTTCATGTTAAGCGAACGTCAGTTATAGTAAGATAAATGCAGGTGTATTACATTTATACAAGAAAAAAATGTGAAATTGAAATGTGAAGAAAAAACTACGAGATGAGAATGAAAAGTTAAGAAAAATAACAACTGAGTTTCTCTGATTGAACTATTTGTTTAGAAAGCTTATTCCACTATTTGGTCACATACGAAATTAAACTTGAAAAGTAGCCTACTGCGTTATATAGTATTGAGCCTTCTCTATAGCAAATGAATGCTTTGAAACAAGTACAGTTTGGAAATGGCAAAGGACTGTTAGTATCAAGGAAAATCTTATACGCCATATGCACAATGAGCTAATTAAATGGTAGTGCCGGGAGAATAATATTCAGACCAGGTCTAAAAATTGATAGAAATAAAGTTTTTGAACGACGATTTAAGGTTAGAATCAACTTCTGGAGACCAGACAGGAGAACAAAACACAAAATAAGGCAGTGTAAGATTTGGTAAAGATAGTCAGGTTTCCCCTGATATGGAAAGATTTCTCACACTTCTAAATTTATGTGCAATTGAAGCTGAATGGCCAGATCTTTTTATTAAAATTTTGTTTGCAATTAATAATTGCAGTTACAGAAACATTTTCAATGAAAGTATCTATGAGGGAAGGATCTAGGCCAGGAACAATCATGCTTTGAGTTTTGATAAGAGCAACAGGCTCATCTTTGTATACTTGCCCAATTTAAAAACAAAATATTACTTAAAATGCCGTTTCAATCAGCCTGTTTTTTATATATCCCATAAGAGTAAGACAGTCACAAACAGCTCGTGATTAGAAGTCCCAATTAGGGATTCAGTCAGTACAAGAATTATATAACTACCAGACATATGTATCGCTTCATTTGATTTGCTCACAGCCTTGTTCAGAAGTACAGGTTGCCGTGGCCAATTTGGTAACGACTGTGACTGGTGAACGCCAGACTGTGGTTCGAGTCTCGCTCAAACTCGTTAGTTTTTTTGGTCATTGCAATCTCACCATCCTTGTGAGGTAAGGATGGGGGGTTTTGACGAGCCTATAGGCCTAGGTCTATCTGCTGAGTCATCAGCAGCCATTGCCTTGCCCTCCTTGGTCCTAGCTTGGGTGGAGAGGGGGCTTGGGCACTGATCATATGTATATATGGTCAGTCTCTAGGGCAATGTCCCTTACCGCTGCCATTCATGAGTGGCCTTTAAACCTTTAAAACCTTTACGGTAATCAGGAAGAGAAACTGAATCTAAATAATGCATCCAGTAAGCTGTGCAATCCCAACACACATGATAGCCTTCCTATAGCTCTTTTATATCTTCGGTTTGAAGCCTGGATTGCAATCAGTGGAATAATATCTATCTATCTATCTATAGATCTATCTATAAGGTAAAAAGTATATACTGACAAAATTACACAAATTTATATAATTGCATCTCTTATGATTTAATTTGCAAAATTGCTTTTACTGTCTGCAACATTGTACTAATCAATACTTTATATCTATAATATGTTACAGAGACCATTATATTGAATAGAACCCAAATTTTTAAATGTTTGTCCCTTTTGGTAATTTCAGAAAGCCTTACTAAATACACTCGAAGACCTTCCATCCCTTCCTTTGGACTGAGAGGTAGTCCTTTGGGCAATGGGACAAGCTCTGAACACAATGACACCCTCCAAAGTGCTGGAGGGTGAGGTGGAAGTGTGCCACGAAGCCACCTCGCTACTCCAGTCATTGGAGGAGCATCGAACCCAAGTTCTCAACGTCTCGACTTCGGAGAAGCTCATGAAAACTCGGCTTCGAAAAGGTAGCTTCGATGAGGAAGAGCAGATTGCGAGGGTCAGGCGGGCGCTTGGAATTGGGGACTTATACGAGGATGATATGGAGAAAGCTACCAGTTTTGATCAAGTAAGTGGTAGTAGGTCGTTTTCTTTTTGCATTTTAATTTTTGTCGTGGTTTTTGTTAAAATTATTGGTGATAGGGGATGATGTCTTGTAGATGAAGACAGATGATTGCATGGATGGAGAAGTAAAATCCTGAGTCGTAGATTGCATTTATTCCATACAGCAAGGGGTTATGAACAGTGGTGCTCTGCAAAGCGTACAGCTCGTGCCAAGAGAAGCAAGAAGACTCTCTATGCGCATGCACAGTGCTGACAGCGCGACTCATGCGCATGCGTTTGTAACGGACAGAATTTATGAATTGTAAAGGGTGCATATATGAAAGATAATATATACTATAATCCACAATTATCATAATTTTCGTCATCATCATCATTAATTATCGTTATCATTACTATTGCTATTACAGTTGTGTAATTTTTTAACATCATCATTTCATGAAATATTCATAGTTTTGGAAACTGTGAAGGAAATCTTGAGATGATTTCACATATCTATAAATTTCTAGGGATTTGTCAGCTTAAAGTTCGTATGTCTCCTCCAGAATGGTGGATTACATATCGTAAAAATACAGAACAAAATAAAGCATGATGTCAGAGATTGATCAGACATGATTCTAGAAAATATAAATGAAAAATAAAGGGAAAAGTACCGTTGATGACTAAGGCAGAATGATAAAGGATTCAAGATGATATTTCAAGTGGTTGATGTTTTCACGAACAAAATACTTTCGGTCAATTGAAATATTCTCTGGTATTATGAAGTTTGGCAGTCAAATAATTAAGTGTTATTATTATTATCATTATTATTATTATTATTATTATTATTATTATTATTATTATTATTATTATTATTATTATTATTATTATTATTATTATTATTATTATTGAGAATAAAAGAGGACATAATTAAAGAAAAACATTAGCAATAAGGCGTAAACCGTGAATTATTGGTTAAAGAATACTTCCTTCATAATTATTTCAATCTCCTGAGAACTAGAAATCTTATTGATCCCGTGTATTGAATTTCTTAACAGAGATCTAAATAACAGTGCTTTGTGAATGGTAAAGACATGAATGTTAGTAGGTCTAGGCCATTGGATTCCTACGATCCAGATCTTTCATTAACTCCATTTCTACAACTGAATGTACACGTGTGATAACTTGTGGATACTTAAAAAAAAAAAGATATCAAAGCAGTTGATATTACGGAAGGGATGCTGACATTAACAAATCAGCGACCACATGCTCTTGATAATGTAGAAAAATTGTTTCTGATTTGAATCAACGATTAGTAGGTATCAGGAGATACAATTACTGAGAACATTATTTGTGACAAAACAAAGGCATCTTATGCTCATCTTGATAAAAAGGAGACAAATACGTCAGCAGACAGAGAAAATTAAACATTTAAGGTGAACCATAGCTGGTTTAAAAATTTCTATAAAATAACTGCCATCCAAAGTGTTGTGTGACATGTTGAGTTTGTGAGGTCGTGTGATAAGCTAGCAGAGGCACTCGTAGAGTTTCAAAGGTTTGTAGATTCAGAGTCTTTTATGCCGTCAAATTGGGATGAAACCGGTCTGTTCTGGAAAAAGATGCCCAGGAGGACCTTTGTTACTGCAGAAGGAAAGGCAATTCCAGGTTACAAGCCCATGAAAGACTGTCTAACCTTGCTATTCTGTCCCAATGCTAGAGTGGATTACAAAATCGAACATATCTTGGTTTATCACTTGGAAAATCCATGAGCCTTTAAAGAATACGAGATGCACAAGAAACAACTTGAAACGTTATGTGGAGGTCAAACAGCAATGCTTGAGTAACTTATATTTCATTTGTGAAGTGGGTCAATGAGGTATTTGGTCCTAAGATAGAAAGGTACTTCATGAAGAAGAGTGTCTCATTCCAGACCTTGTTGTTTATGGACAATACTCTTGCCCTTACTCAAACCAGTGAAGACAACGTAAAGGAGAAATTTTGATTCATCAGAATTGAGTTCCTTTTGCCCAGCACCAATCCAATACTCCAACCCATGAATCAGTAGGTGATCTCAAATTTTAAGCTATTCAAGGTCACTAAAGGGACCAACCTCATCCTCCTAGAGTTTTGGAAAGAAAATTTCTACATTATCAGCTGCCTCAAATCATTGACAAAGCTCAGGAAGGGATTACCAACAAAACCCTCGATTAAGTTTGGAGAAAACTGACCTGACTGTATTGCTGATTAGAACTGATCCAGTATGTAGTTGACAGTGGAATTGTATCCTTAGGCAAGACAGTGGGGTTGGAGGTGGGTAAAGACGACATCAGAGAGCTTCTGGATGAGCATAGCGATCAGCTGTAGACTGAGGAGATGACGGAGTTGCATATGAAGCAGAAACAATAGGTTGTGAAGGAGATTTCATTTGGTGAGGAGGAGGGACAGTGTGACAAATATCACACTTCAGCCAAAATAATGATGCTGAAAAAGTGAGAAACCCTGCAAAATTTTGTAGAAACGCATCACCCAGATAGGGATATGGTGTGGCAGCAGCGAACCTATTTACCGACAATGTGATGTTGCATTTATATATGAGCATAAAGAAAAGACAGAAGCAGTCGTTTCTAAATAGTAAAAGTTGAGCTTGAATGAGTATAAAAAAGACAACCAGTTGTCCAGAAAGTATAGATAAAATGATTCAATTAGTGGTTGTAAAATCTGTTCGAGAGCAAGAACTCTAGATATTTTACGGGAAGTTCTCAAGGAGATTCTTGCTCTCTCTTCTTCCTCAAGCCAGTCACGACTATCCTCAAAGGTAAAGAACGAATTAGTTAATATTTCTATTTGTTATTATGAATGATTAATTACTATTTATTTATGATATTAGGGGTTACAGTTTTTCTCTATATTAGACTAAAAACCTTTAAAAATGAGAACATATGTGCATATTTTCTTTAATTCTTATAGGATTTCTTTTATTTATGAACATTTTAGAAAAAAATAATTAAACTTTGGAAACCGAGGTGCCATTTTATATATACAGTATATATATATATATATATATATATATATATATATATATATATATATATATATATATATACATACATACACACACATATATATAGGCCTATATATATATATACTGTATATATATATATATATATATATATATATACTGCATATATATATATATATATATATATATATATATATATATATATGTATATGTATATATATATATATATATATATATATATATATATATATATATATATATATATATATACACTTACATACATACATACATACATACATACATACATACACTTGCCGAACAATTGCCTAAATGATAGATGGAGAAAATATAGTAGTTTAATAAAACTCGTTGAACTTTACAGTAAACAAAATGTCTGCAAGAATGCTCATTACCTACAGTTTGAAATAACTTTATCATTTTGCTAATTCACAAAAAGGGTGACCCAAAAAATCTGAAAAATTACCGCCCGGTAAGTTCACAAATATCCTATTATTAAAGACAGCTAGACTTTAATCAACCAAGATAGCAGACAGGCTTTAGAAGTGCGTGTTCAGAAAGACTGATAATATGAAGCCTGATGGCTAAGAGCTGAATATTTGTAAATCACGTATTGCGCAAGGAGGGTTAATATACTGTTTATAAAGGAAACATTGTATAGGATGGACAGAGGAAATTCTTTTCTCTTTCGTCAGTGAAATATTTGGCTCCATCGTTTCTTAATGATAACATCCTTCATGAAACTAAAAATTGGAAATTGATGATGTAACTCTCGTGACCAATCAGCTATTTGTCCTTATTGTGCACCGACATTTCCTTTTTTTAGTTTTTTCAATTCCTGTTTATCTATTGTGCTTTTAGCCTTCTCCATCATGAGGCTCAATACTACATAGTATTCTAGAAGTTTTATTCCAGCTGTTACCAAGTTGTGGAATGATCTTCCTAATCGGGTAGTTGAATCAGTAGAACTTCAAAAGTTCAAAGTTGGAGCAAATGTTTTTATGTTGACCAGGCTGACATGAGTCTTTTTATAGTTTATATATGACATATCTGTTTTTGACGTTAATAGCTTATATAGGACATATCTGTTTTGGTGTTGTTAATAGTTTATATAGGACATATCTGTTTTGACGCTGTTACTTTTTTAGAATGATTTATTGTTAATTTATTTATTTCCTTATTTCCTTTCTTCACTGGGCTATTTTTCCCTGTTGGAGCTCTTGGGCTTATAGCATCTTGCTTTTACAACTAGGGTTGTAGCTTGGCTAGTAATAATAATGATAATAATTACGTAACTGTCATTTATTTTTTATGCATCTATCTTATTATCTATTTAGTTATGTTACGATCTTATTTATTTGTATCTGTGTTTCTTAGCTTTATTCTCCACATATCGACTTATTTAACACTCTATAGCTGAGGGAATGTAATATATCTGTAAAATTAATTTTCAATATCTTTAATTTCTTTATGCTGATGAACTGATCAAAATATTATTCCATTTACTATTAAGCGGACATTGGACTTATTATTATTATTATTATTATTATTATTATTATTATTATTATTATTATTATTATTATTATTATTATTATTATTGGAGTCACTTCATTTTCGGCATATCATCTCAGCAGTTATTCCATCGTATCCAGAGGCTTTTCATCTCTTTAAGTTTTTTAAGGGTAGTTATTGTACCAACCGTGTGTCACACGATCGTACATAGTAACGACATTCTCTTTTTTGTACATAGTCTCCTTTGTATCTTCGCTCTCCCCTCGTCACACTATATATCAGTTTAGTGACGTCGGTGTTATTGTATGGACACGATTCATGGTATGACAATGAAACAATATCCAACAGGTTTAGTAGATTTGAGAGCAAAGGCCTCAGAAAAATATTGGGAGTGAAATGGCAGGACATGATTAAAAATTAAACTGTAAGAGAAATTACTCAAGGGCCATATGTGGGTGAGATTATGATGAGGGGTAGATGGAGATGGTTTGGTCATGCTCTTCGCACTCCCCAAGAGAGATTAATTCACCAAAATTTAATTGGGCTCCACAAGGCACTAGAAGAGTTGGAAGATCCAGGCCTATATGACTGTAAAGTAGGAAATGATGAATGGAGAAGTATTGATTTAAAAGCTCAAGATAGAAAGAAACGACTGGCAAAATCTAACCGAGGCCCTTTGCGTCAATAGGCGTTGGAGGAGATGATGATGATGATGATGAGGATTATTATTATTATTATTATTATTATTAGTTACAACACAACCCTTGTTGGAAAAGTAGGTGATTATAAGCTCAAGGGCTCCAACAGGGAAAAGTAGCTCAATGAGGAAAGGAAATAAATAAACTATATGTGAAATAATGAATAATGAAACGCCCAGATCCTAATGATTAGAATTACCACTTGTATCAAAATATGTTTATATGCGCTCTCTACCAGTAAGACACTTCTGAGTTTGTAAGTGTTTGTGTGCACTTATAATTCTATTTTCGGCTGCTTTTAATATTGATCAAGTGTGTTATTAAAGAGAGAGAGAGAGAGAGAGAGAGAGAGAGAGAGAGAGAGAGAGAGAGAGAGAGAGAGAGAGAGACTTGGTTTAAAAGTTATTCTGGCAATTATTCATATTTATCCGTTAGGTAAATTGTGATTTTCATGTTATCTATAATATTGACTTGTCAGAAAACTGATGCAGAAAGAAAATATTTTCAATACTTAATAAAAGGGAGCCAAATGCTTCAATAGTTTGACTGATTACTTCCTTATATAAGGTGTGTTATAAACACACATACACACACACAAACACACACACACACACACACACACATATATATATATATATATATATATATATATATATAACAACAACAACAACAACAACAACAAATTAAGCCGTTTCCAGTCTACTGCAGGACAAAAGCCTCAGACATGTCCTTAGTCATGTCTGGAGTTTGGCCATTTTCATCACTACACTGGCCACTGCGGATTGGTGATGATGGGAGACTTTAGTCTGATCACTCACAGCAAACCAACCTAGTATGAACGGCCCTGACTAGTACAGCTTTGCTGATGAGGATGATACACAAACTCCTTCACCACGTTAAGGTATCCATATATATACATATATATATATATATATATATATAGATATATATATATATACATATATATATATATATACTGTATATATATATATATATATATATATATATATATATATATATATATATATATATATATGTTTATGCATGTACGTATCTTTGAGTGTTTGTGTGTGAGTGGAGGTTTCCTTGTGCGTGGGTGTATCTGCAGTATATTTGTATTCAGCAGGTGTAAGTTTAAAGCGGCTCATTGGGTTTCATTTCGTGTTTAGACAGAAACTCCATCATATGAAACAATATATAATTTACTGTTTGTTTCACAAGCATATGCTGCCATATAGTAAACACCGGAACGACTGTACCTTCCTCATCATGCAATGTATTGTATTTCTTGAATTATATTGCTTGGCAGTACTTCTTCTTCGGCATCATTTTCACGAGCAGTTTATGATTTAGGGAACTTTTTTTATTTTTTTTTCTCCTTTTTTGTATCCGATCTTTGAAGAACATAAACTGTAACACAACAAAACCTGCTGGTCTGTGACACCAAAATGTCTTAAAGAGTTATTATATCATTTAATTTACTTTAAGGCATAGACTCCTTTAAGCTTTAAGGTTATACTCTCTCTCTCTCTCTCTCTCTCTCTCTCTCTCTCTCTCTCTCTCTCTCTCTCTCTCTCTCTCTTAGAATAAGAGCACCTGTCTTTGAGTGTCGAGTTAATGCATAGCTTTCATAAGATTGGGACTTGTCATTTTGACCTTCTCTCCTGTATTGCCATTAAGCAGAGATACTAAGACCCATGTTTTCCTGCGTGTATCTCTTTGGTCACAGATGTTCAGTTATTTATGAGAATTTGATGAGGTCTGTTGCCGGATACTTATTGAAGGGCATATATGTGTTCTATAATGTTGAGCAATCAATTTTCTTTTTAATAGTGTTTGAATGGAATTTTTTAAGAAACCATCTGTCCAAATAATTCAGTTAGTCGCACACTATCCTTTCCAATCACTGTTAGAGTAGTTTGATCTCTTATTTCCTCGATCGTATTGATAATGTTAGTTTATATTGTTATGTAGGCAGTTTTGATAACTTTACACATGTCTTATGCATAGTTTTTCATCTGCTTTAGAGGCATTTTTAATTTTCCCTTGTTACTGGTTTATACGTTTACGCACTGTTGTCTTTGAATTTTGTTTTAATCCTAAAAATCACCTGCACCGTAAAAAAAAAAGAAAAAAAAAAAAAAACTAATTTTAATCAGAAATTCTTCGTAAAAATATACTGTTCTCAGCCGTATTTCAGTAAAATACATGCGACCGTAATTTTTTCACTACTTTGTTATTATCTTTTACAGGTTGGTGATCGTAATATCACCCCTTTACGTCAATATATCCGCTTTTAAAACTGTAAATGTCTGGCAACATTTGTTCAAGTATTTTTACCGTTTTTACGGCAAATTTTTAACAGTGTGGAATTGCCTACTTTAATGGTTTCTCACCAATAACTGCCGAAAAATAATTCCCAGGGTCCCTTTGTCCTAATCATCTTTTATGAGATTTATTCGACATCGTCTCAAGTTCTCAAGTGTAAGTGAATTCAGCGAGTCGACTGAATTTCATATTTGCCATGTCATCATCACTATTCTCTGAATTACCAGTTTTGGTAGATTTTTCTTTCTCCGTTGGGAATTCTGTTTCGGATTCGATTCCTAACCATTTCTCTTTCACCAAAGTTAGTCATACCTAATAATTAAAAATGTGAATCGCTGTTTTTTATCATGTTATTTTGCTAGATATAAACTTTCTTTGATAAGCCGATGATAGTTCCACTTTCTCTAATAATAACTGGGGAGATTTCAAGACCGAATAAGGAAGATAACCCAAAACTTTCAATTACCAGAGACTGAATATGATGAAAATAATAATAATAAAAAAAATCAGACTCCTCTACCGTATAAGAAGTCAGTTCAATTTCTGCCGTTTATTGAATTCAATTTCTAATTGTTTAGGATTTCTCAATGATGCTTAGAGAGATAAGGATATGCTTAACCTCAAAGAGAATATAAAAAAATTAGTCAACATTTGACCTAGTTACTGTACCCATCATGTATTATTGAGAAAACTATGGCCAACAAACAAAATATATTCTAGAAATAGAAATTTCGTAATTCATCAAATTGAATAACCTGTTTGATTATCACTGTCCTAAAACCATTGACAGATCGCCATGTAGTGTGCTATATTGAAATAAACATGCTGATGACATTGTTCATAAAATACCTTGAAATATTGTTGAAGATACTGATTTTGGGGAGAGTGGTAGATGCAGCTTAGAATTAATGGAGCAGAGAGGATCAATAAGATATGGCTCTGAGAACACAGTGACTTAGAAACGTGAATGAGTATTATTAGAATTGGAATCTACTCTGAGACATTGGAAATTTCCGTCACAGACAAGTTGATTCTCCAAACTGTTTTCAAGGAGGTGTTTGAACAGATCCCCCCTCTTAGTTTCCCCCCTAGGTGCAACCCTATGATGACGGAGCTATATGTATGTGTTGGAAGTTTGATTAATAAAGAAAGAGTGGACGTAGAAGGATTGATAGGTGAAGAGCAGTGTGAGTTTACACAAGGAAGACGGTGGGGTGTTAAGATAAAGTATTTCTATGATATTTTTATATGAAAATCATAACAATAAAGGGTGAAAATTGTATGTGACCTTGGTGAAGTTTTGATTGAATCAGAGAAGTAGTAATGGAGGGCTTTAAAGATGTCACGTTTACACACAAGTAGTCAAGTTATTAAAAGTTGTTATGATGAAAGTTAAACGCATAAAACAAGGATCTGTTTTGGTTGGAAAGTCTGAGACAAGGGTGTGCTATGTATCAGTTTCTGTTCAATATCTTTTTTCAATCGAATGATGGGACTTGTCACAGAAAAGCCAGATGAAGTAGGAGCAAAAATATAAGATAAACGATCTATAAATGGAGTGTTGAAATGATACTTTTTGCAAATGATGCAGTACTGTTTGCGGATAGAGAATTTGAACTTCTTTGTGACAAGGAAAAGTTGGGAGTAAATATGATGAAGAGTCGCTTTGAGGTAAATAGAAACTAAGGGGATGGAATACTGAATTTTTTCATAAAATTATAAATAGTGAAGGAATGATTGTAATTGATTTGTATGGTTATTTGGTGATAATTAAGCATGCTGGTATGTTGAAAATAATAACTAATTTAAGTAATAAAAAAGTAGCAAGATGTGCGCAAAAGTTTGGGATAAAACTTGGAGTTTTGCTGGTCGCAGTACATGTGGGAATGAAGGTATTTCTGAAACAACTCGCTTTTCTGGAAATGAAGTTTAGGTGTTAAATGGGAATCAAAGAACAAATATTGGAGTTGAAGTGATCTGTTTGATTGATAAAAGTAACAGTTGTGTTAGAAGAATTGAGAAATAAGGAGTTGGAGTATTTTAATGCCTGGCATTTTAAATATGATGTGATCATACAAAAAAGGACGTTAATAAGTTGGTTGAAAGTGTACAGTTCACACGGGCTCAGAGAGAGACCCAGAAAGATTAGAGAGGTTGGGTATGAACAATGTATGGATATACAGTACCTTGATGTTCGGGAAGAGCGGGAGCCAGGAGAATAGCAGTGTGTAAAGGTTCCGGTACTCTGCTTTGAGTCTTGTTATGGTACACGATACAGCTGATAATGTGGAAATTGTGCCTTCAGGGAGCTCATAAAAAATTCGTTATTTAAACCTATCTATCGAAAATACGTAGAGAACAGTCGAAATTAACTTTACTTTCTTGATAGCCTGGATTGGTTGAGTCACTGTCCATCAACATCTTCATTTCCTCTTACGCCTATTGACGCAAAGAGCGTCTGCTAGATTTCCCCAGTCGTCTGTATTTTGAGCTTTTATTTCAATACTTATCCATTCATCATCATTCCCTTCACGCTTCAGAGTCCTCAGCCACGTGGGCATGGGTCTTCCAACTCTCCTAGTGCCTTGTGGAGCCCAGTTAAACGTTTGGTGAACTTATCTCTCCTGGGGAGTGCGATGAGCATGCCCAAATCATCTCCATCTACCCCTCACTATGATCTCATCCACACATGGCACTTGATTGCTATCTCTTATAGTTTCATTTCTAATCCTGTCCTGCCATTCAACCCTCAAGTATTCTTCTGAGGGCTTTATTCTCAAAACTACAAAATCTGTTAGACATTGTTCCATTGTCATACCATGACTCATGGCCATACAATAACACCGATCTCACTAAACTGATATATGTTCTGATTTTTATATGTAAATTCAAGCGATTTAATTTCCAAATTTTAATTAACCTAGCCATTGTCTTATTTTTTTTTTCAATCTTTCATTAAACTCCAATTCCAAACACCCTGTATAAGAAATGATAGTTCCTAAATATTTGAATGATTCTATCTCATTAATCCTTTCTCTTTCCAATGTTTTTTCATCTTCCACTGCATATTCCGTTCTCATCATCTCTGTCTGTTTTTTATTTATCTTGAGCCCAACCTCCTGTGATATTTCATGCATTCTGGGAAGTAAGCACTCGAATAGTATGGCAGGTAGTAACTCTTATCTTGAAATTAATTTTCCTATGGATATTCATTCCCATAGTCGAATGAATTCGAGATTAAGACCTCCTTGTGGC
>NC_090748.1:68292587-68302587 GCF_036898095.1 Palaemon carinicauda
CTGTAAATCGGTAGAGCTCACAGTATAATTAGATACCCATGTTACCTGTCTATTGGTCATATCTTTCATACTGTTGCACTGTATATAATCGCTTATAATTAGTAGGCTACATGGCTTATCGTAGTTTTTTCTCAACTATTCCTTTTTATTACTAACCATCTTCTTCGACCAAAGCTTTTCTCGCTATGCAGGGTCGCTATTTCTTGAAAGTCGTTTCTAGTTTATTCTGTCTCCGATGGCCTCCACTGTGATATCCTCCTCCTCCATATCTGCTGTTACACACTCCATCCACCTTCTCTTTGGTCTTCCCCTCCTCCTCCTACCTGGAACATCCATCTCCAACAACCTCCTCCTAACATACTCCTGGTCTCTCCTCATTACGTGCCCAAACCAGTGTAGTCTCTTTTTTTTTGGATTTTCTTTGACACCTCTGTAACCTTATGTTGTTCCCCTTACCAAGTTATTCCTAACCTTTTCCAGTCTCGTGATCCCAGCCATCAATCTTAGCATTCTCATCTGTGCAATATCCATTTTCTTCTCAAAGATCTTTTTCATGGACCAGGTATCTGCACCATATGTCATGGCAGGTCTCAGTAGTTTTATGTACCTTTCCCTTAAACTTTAAGTTTATCTAGCCATCTGAAATTTATCTTCTCCTTTAGTCAAACAGATGCCTGTGATTAGCTGTCCTGTTTTGACTTGTTGCACAATCTCATTCTCGAACTCTTCTCATTCTAAGGATATATTTTAATAGGGAGACTAAAATTTAAAGAAATTTAGTGTCATACTGTGTCCAATTAATGGATACTCTTCAATTGAAAATTTAATTAGGCTCCGCTTTTATCAACATTCTGGGCACTCAGCTATCTTAAAGACATGATATTGTTTACATAATGACGTTATATGCCATATTTTTTTATCTGTATCAGTTTCATGTGCTTTCCATGGTCTTCTTCATTCTTTCTTTGAATAAATTCTTCGATTTTTTAACCATTTCTAGTTGACAGCAATTCTTGATACTTTAGACAAATCATAAGCGAAGCTGCACTCAGGTCTGGTAACTGCGTGCACCTAGTTAGTATACAGACTCCCTTGGTGTTATAACAAGTAAGATTGGCTCTCCAGTTGGGACGTGTGATCGTGCCTTAGTTTTGTTAGTAATTTAGACTGAGCATACTGTTCCTGATGTGTCATACTCATATAATTTATCTATAAGATTTCAAGCAGACTGGAATGACACTTTGAGTGATCTTTTGCATTTGAATTGGTTATAGATGTATGAAAGGGTTTGGCGTGTTGTTCCCTTGAATGAATGAGAATCTGGTGAACTTTCTCGTGTGCCAAAGTACCTAGTGAAAGACAAACCCTGGTTCAATGATGATAGTATTTAGAGAAGCAGGAAGCGTATCACCTTTGCTAGGGTAACATCTCAAATTTGACTTGGAATAGCTAAACTCTGCTAAGGGTTATTGCTCAGAGAGTTTATGCTTCAACTGAAAAGAAATACAATTTAACCATGAAATAAATCCTATTTGGTATAATACGGGAATAAAATTGGTGGGCTACCCTTGAATCTGCACTATTTGGTGTAGCCTAGACTTAGTTCCTTCTTTACTTTAACCATATGGCTCTGTCACCCACTGACCAAATGAGAAGGCAAACCTTTTTGGATGATGTGTTTGACAGTGAGCAGAGTATTGAGAAACTCGATATTGATATTCGTCATTCCTGTTTTCATGAGGTTGAACTAACTAGTTTAGGTTTTGGTTCTGTGAAATTAGAACTCTTAATGGACCTGGATGGAGGTGCAAATTCAAATGGTATTTTTCCTTTGTCTTTTATAAAGACCGGTGATTTTTTAACTCCTAAGTTTTCTATTATTGGTTACAAGTTATCAAGAACAGATTTTTTAATTAATGGAGAATTGATAATGTTACTCGATTTGAAGTAGTTCCAGCCATGTTAATTACCACCAAATTTCCATAACTCCCATATCATCAAAATTTTTTGAACGTCTTTTGGCAAAACGTTTAAATAGGTATGCTAAAGAAAGTAATGTTTCGTAGTCTGCAATTAAGCTTTAAAGGATGCCCTTCTTACAATTTCCAATGCTATACAGAAATCCCTTGATTGTGGTTAAGACGTTCTTATGATTGATCGAGATTTTAGTGCTGCCTTTGACTGTGTTAATCATGAGGCCCTTGTTTTCAAAATCAAACAGTTGGGAGTAGGTGGGTCTTTTCTTGTCATCATTATTAAATGTTCAATTGATAGATTGCATAGTAGTTATTTTTTGACATGTGATATCTGCTATACCTCCGTGTAGTTTTCTTGGCCCATTACTTTTTAGATTATTTACACATTTGTGTTTTGGCCTAGAAATAAGCTTATAGCATATGCAGATGATTTTACTCTCTATGCATGAATTCCATTGCCTGAATGTAGATGTGGCATTGCTGAACCTTTGATAGAGATCTAACTAAAAGTAGTGGATGGTGCAAAGTATGGGGCATGAAGTTGAATTCTAACAAAACTCAAGTCGAGGACATTGTCTCTTCTACATCCAGATCACTGCATTGATAATGTGTCTTTGATTATATACAGCTCCTTTAAAATTTCAGGCGTTGTTCTTATTTGCAAATTTACTTTTGAGAAGTACATTCGGTCTATCTTCTTAAATTGCAAAAAAAAAAAAAAAAAATGTTTTATTGATAAAGTCTCAAGATTTTCGCTGATTAATCTATTCGGAAGAAATGTTTTAATTCTTTCTTTCTACCTTGTTTCCAGTATTGTTCGCTTGTTTGGTCTCTCGTCTTAATTTCTTGGACTAAAACTTTCGATCTAATAGATATTTTACTCCTGATCTTGATATTAATCTTTGGTACCGTCGTTCGCTGAGTTTTATATGCATGTTGCATAATTTTTCATAATTCTGACCAACCTTTGCATTCAGATCTTCCTAGATAGACTATCATCCCGTATGTAGTACTATGGATGCTGATAATTCTAACAGCTAAGCCTTCTCCTTCATAATGCTCAACAATACACTGTATTTTAGAAGTTTTATTCCATATGTGACGAGATTTTGTAGTGATCTTCCTAGTTAGGCAATTGAATCGGTGAAACTTGAGACGTTCAAACTTACATCAAATGTTTGTATGTTGAACAGGTTGAAATAAGTCTCATTTGATAGTTTATGGATGGTAGATCTATTTTGACAGAGTTGCTGATCGTAAAATATTCAATAATTTTAGTCATTATTTCTCATCTCTAAAGTATTTATTTCATTATATCTTTTTCTCACTGGGCTATTTTCCTTGCTGGAGCCCTTGGGCTTGTAGGACTTGCTTTCCAACCAGGGTTGTAGTTTAGCTATCAACAACAACAACAACAACAATAATAATAATAATAATAATAATAACCAGAGCAGATTAGTCCGCCATTTTTAAGCATTGGCCAATGTATGACATCTTCAAGGTTATTATAGTATACGTAAACATTTCTAGGAAAGGCCTGAGCCTCACTAGGATGTGAATATCCGAAATAAATTATTCGTTTGAGCCAAAAAACGTTAGAAAAATTCGTATGTCTATTTTTCTATGCTGCGTCGTTGACTCATCTGGACGGAAACGTCTTTTCCTGAGGTCTCACAAAAGAACAAAGCTTTCTCATACCTTGTGAATGTGAGTGTTTGCTTTAAATGATGACAATGATGATGATGATGATGATGATGATGATAATTATGATACTGACAAAAGAAAAACGAATGATAATAATGATAATAATAATAATAATAATAATAATAATAATAATAATAATAATAATAATAATAATAAATAAAATATTTTTCGTCTATAATAATAATAATAATAATAATAATAATAATAATAATAATAATAATAATAATAATAATGATAATAATAATAATACTAAATAAAATATTTTGGGTCTATAATAATAATAATAATAATAATAATAATAATAATAATAATAATAATAATAATAATACTAAATAAAATATTTTGCGTCTGTAATACTACTACTACTACTACTACTACTACTACTACTACTACTACTACTAACAACAACAACAACAACAATAATAATGATAATAATAATAATGATAATAATAATAATGATAATAACGTATTTTGCGACTGTATTTAACAAAAAAAGAAAGATAATGTTTCTTCTATGAAAATGTCTTCAAACACTTAATCGGATTCTGGAAGCTTCTCTATTTTTAAGATTTTAACGTTTTTTAAAAAGCACAGTTTCAATAAATAAGGTTTATTTTTCTATTTATCAAATTTTTAGCTCTATTCATTTTATATATTATATTTATTAAACGTTTCTATCTTATTCATTAGACTGATTTTCCTAAAGAATAATTCGCAAACGTTTGAGTATGAAACTGTAACATGTTCTTTAATATTTTAGTATCTTATTGAGTTACCATTAACCTTCTTATCATTATTTATGTGTCTCTTAGTACAGATATTATTATTATTATTATTATTATTATTATTATTATTGTTATTATTATTATTATTATTATTATTATTATTATTATTATTATTGTTATTATTATTATTATTATTATTATTATTATTATTATTATTATTATTATTACAAGCCATGTTGCCACCATAGTGAGGAAAGCAGACTAATATGGAAAAGAAAATGGGAAGTGAACAACAATATGTGAAAGAAAAATGAAACTTTACTAAATAAATTTAGATAGCTAAGAGCATTAATTAACAAGCAGATGATATATGAAACAAGATTCATGTCAACCCGCTCCAAAAAAAAAAAAAAAAAAAAAAAAACAAGAAAAAAAAAGGCATTTGCATTACAATTGAACCTCAGAAGTGCACACGATTCAACCATTTGATTATGCAGATCTTTCCACATTTTGTCCACAGCCAAAACAAAACTTCTACATTAATTAATGTGTAGGATTAAGCCTTATTAACGACAAGCCAGGCTGGTTTGAAACATGCGCAGACATTATTATTATTATTATTATTATTATTATTATTATTATTATTATTATTATTATTATTATTACAGGCTAAGTTACAACACTAGTTGGAAAAGCAGGATGTTGTAAGCCAAGGGGCTCCAACAGGGAAAATAGTCCAGTAAGGAAAGAAAACAAGGAAAAATAAAATTTTCAAGGAGAGTAACAACATTAAAATAAACAGGTTTCCAAGATTAATCGTCAGATCAAGAATAAAGAATTGTCAAAACCTTCAAGATTTTGTCCGCTGCCTTAAAATGAGATTTATCTGCAGAGGACTAGACAGGAGAAAAAGGATCAAAATATGAAGTAATAAAATTCAAATATTTCCTCAGGATAAACAGATCCTTCAAAAGATTGAAAAATTGTCCCATTATTAAGAGACTTTGGGCATATGAGAAATAAACAGACTGTATATGTATCTAAAAAAGGAGCTTGCAATTGAGAGTGAAATATAGAATTCTAACCGAGTTGTGTAAAGAAGTTGCTCTCTATATGTTTTTTGTTAAGAGATTCATCATTCTCGGGTCTATACTCAGGAGATGGGATCAATGCAGAGAGTTGTATCATTGGCATAAACAGCTGGGTTATATCTAAAGGCAAACTACATATCATCAGTATATTATATAAAAAGTAAAGGGTCTAGAACAGTACTTTAAAGAACACCAGACTTAAAATGTTCGTAGCCACTATGGCAATTTAATAATTGAAAATTCAATTATAACTTGAAGAAATAATCCACCAACTCCTTTCCTAGTAAGAATTTATTGCTGTCAGTGCACCTCACATGGTGAACTATAGGGATTAGTAAAGCATCTATAGTGTCTCTTGAGATCCTAGCTACGCCGTGGTTCGTTCGTTTAAGAACAACCAGCACTAGATGCAGGCCACGGGCTCTTGCACTAAGGCAGCCCGTATAGCTACACCAAATTCTCTGATTGGTCACCCGGCTCAATTGTTGGGCTATATAGCCATAATTCCTTGAATCAGTAAATCTAATCCACTCTTATCTTTTGAAGCTTGAATGCGATGGTCTCAGATTAACGAGGCCACAGACAACGCTAAATTCAAAAGAAATCATGCGTTCATAGCCAGAATTTATGAGCTTTTTAAAAACACTGCAAATTGTAAGAAAATTACAATAGCCAAGGCTTTTGATAGATTTAATCTGCAAATTCAGGAGCAGATGATTGCTTTAAGCGTATGAATGCAGATAGTTTGTTAGAAACTTCCAATGTTGGAGCCGTAGATATTGTCAAGAAAATGATCACTACCCAACCGTTTTTACCTAAGGAGTACAAATAACCAATCCTCTACGAAGTGCAAGAAAAAACCTCTACTAGAAACTTGTGAAAATAGCAGACACTTAGGAGTTACTTCATCGGCGGTTTTTTTCTTCCTTTTTTCTTTTTTTTTATGAAAAACAAAACTAAGGAAAATACCGTTTGTGTCTACAAAGCTAACGACGATAAAGCAAAATATTCTTATTTTCGCTGGACCGAAAGGCTTAAACTTGCTATTTTAGCTTTAGGAAAAGAGAGGTAGGTAATATCTTTTCAGTTGGATATCGATTGATAGAGCCTTCTGTTATAAGCAATGCAGGAACTATCGAGAACATGCTAATGCGTACAGATTTTAGGGGAGCTTACCATTTATGCTCTTGATTTTCACCAAAAAGTTTCTTTGATAGATCAATTGTATTCACAAATTCTCCGAGAATCCTAGCTTAGTTATTTTAAGTCAAATCTGATTAACTCCTCTTCTTGAAACGAAGATTTTTTTTTTTGTCAAATAAGCGCTTCTTTCATCGTTGGTAATCCCAAAAAAATACACCTATCAATATTGCTTATATAAACAAAATCATGACTATAAAACTGTGACCATTATCAGGAAAAAATATCGCTCAGTGTAATTCCAATCAGCTTAAAACTTTTCATATATACCTTAAAATCTGTATCAGTAAAATAATTATTGTGATAATTCTTTTACAAACGATAATGCTAATGACAAAATAGATTTTTTTTTCTACTATTTTAACTACTATTTTAGTATTGTATTTCAGTACCTTATTCCACGCAAATAGTTACACCACGCATGCGTCAATTTATAAGTCATGTTTCTGTTTGTTTGTACACTTCTTTACCTAAGCCAATTCCTAGGAACACTTGCATAGTCTTTTTAAATCCATGACCTCATGATTCTTATCTGAGACCGTTAACTCAAGGTGATGCTATTTCCTGTCAACGGATACACATACACAAACACACATATATAATGCATGTAAGTATTTTGTATGTATACACTCTAATGTGTTGGTGTAAAAATATATATAAAAATATTTTAAGAACTATTTAAGCTTAGTAATAGAAAGTTTGAAAGACACGTGTTTGGTGACATAATTGTGTAACACACATATGTTTAGTAAAATTATAATATATATATATATATATATATATATATATATATATATATATATGTGTGTGTGTGTATATATTTATATATGTATAAATATATGTATATATATATATATATATATATATATATATATATATAATATTATAAGCGCGGATCCAGCAAGTTAAAAAAACCTAACATTATAGATATCTTTCATTTATCTGCAACCTCTTTCTCCTTATAATTGCAATTTATAAGTTGAATACGTATTATGCAATAACACCATTCCGATAATATAAATAAAAAATTTCCGCAGTAATCTCTACAATTACTTTTAATACGTGACTACACATTCCCGGGAAGCCTCATCAACTGACTGGCTCTTGAGTTATATCAATAAACATTGGAGTTAGTCTCTCAACTTTTTCCTCCAAGTTGATTCATATCAGAAACGCAATCTCTATTTCCTGCTCATATATAATGAATGATTACCACTTGGGAGTGTGTGTGTGTGTGTGAGAGAGAGAGAGAGAGAGAGAGAGAGAGAGAGAGAGAGAGAGAGAGAGAGAGAGAGAGAGAGAGAGAGAGAGAGAGAAATCTTCCATATCTCTTTTACTACATTCTTCTTGTAGCAACTATTGAATGTAAGATGTTGATTATTGTTTTAGTTTTATTAAAGTTTCAATGTTTCCATATATTCCAAGCTTTATATCATGAAAACTTTTTAATTTCTTCATATTAGACATTTCTATAAAGAAAAGGCTGGTTTCTATTTCTTTGAAGAACTTCCTTTGTATCGTTTCCATTGTATCTAGTGTACTATTATTTTATAAAAACTATTTACCTTGCCAATTAAAACCTAAGCTTTGTTTGCAACATATATTGCATCTAGAACCGGTAAAATTATTGAACAATTATAGAATTATGGAGTTTTCATGCCACGTATATATGTTAATCATGTCACATTGCAATATTACAATTAATATTAAGTAACAACCAAATTAGATTGCAATCCCATTTAAATTTTCACTTTCAATAAATAGGAGTTTTGCCTCAGATACTAAACAGAAAAAGCTAACCGATAAAACAGCCATATCAGAGTTTTCTTAGAATTGATCTTACTCTCTCGAAAATTTGATTGGGACTTGGCAAGTATTCCAACACATGGTTTAACATCCTTAAAATGGTCATATCGAAATAAATTCAGCAAAGAAAATAACAAGAAAGCAACATAAATATGCACAACAAAAGATCATGAATAAACTTAAAAAACCGAATGATACTTATATTTACATCTGACGTTGATACATACATACTTTATACCAGGGGAGTGAGAGGGGCCGACTGAAATTTACTGCAGTATTAAATAAAAAATTATTGATTATATTAGATTATTGGAATATATATATATATATATATATATATATATATATATATATTATATATATGTATATATATATATATATATATATATATATATATATATATATATATATATATATATATATATATATACATGTATATATATATATATATATATATATATATATATATATATATATATATATATATATATAAATGTAGTAATCAAACTCGAACTTTTCGTAAAATATCTGCAAGAATGATCTGTACCTAGAGCTTAGAAAATCTTATCTTGCGCTAATCCACAAAAGGGAGGCACAAAAGACCTGAAAAGTTACTGCCCAATGAGTGTACTTTCAGTAAAATGTCAAATATTCACAAAGATCATATTAGGCCGAATAGAAAGACGCAGATAGCTAGGCTTTAATCAACCAAGAGAGCAGGCAAGCTTTAGAAGTGGGTATTCAACGACTGACCATATCCATGTAGTTAACCAGCAAATGGAAAAATCAATAGAGTATGACAAACCAGTTTGTATGGCATTTATAGGCTATGAGAAAGCTTTTGATTCTGTCAAAAACGTCAGCAGTTATGAAAACTCTTCAAAGACAAGGAATAGAAGAATCTTGATGTTAGAAATCTTTAAGTACAACCACCCTAAATCTACATGAAGATAGTAGAAATTCCAATTGAGAAAGAAGGGAAATAGGGAGACCGCATCTCTCCTTCTCTTGAATTATACACAGCGTTTCTAGAAGAAATTTTCAAGAATTTAGATAGGGAAAATGTAGGAATCAACATTACAACTTTTTTCAAATGACGTAGTTCTATTCAGTGAATCATGGGAGGAATTGCAAAAGAGGATAGAAATATTTGAATAGAAAATGAAGAAATGTAAGACGGAAAATGAATATGAGTAAAACTGTGATAGTGTTCAATGAAAATTCTGAGACACAACAAATAAGGGTTATGGAAGAAACTCTTGAGATAGTAAATGAATATACGTACCTATGTTTCCCAAGGACATGAGGTCAAAATTTAAAGAAGGATAAACATAGCATGGAGAGCTTTTGGTAAACAAGATGAGGTTATGACAAGTAAAATGACACATCAGATGATCCTCGCAGTAATAACTTGTGCATCAGAAACTTGGAGCCTTATAAAAGACTTAGAGCATAAGCTAGTTACGATTCAAAGATCTATGGAAAGAATAATGGTAGT
>NC_090748.1:68315087-68320087 GCF_036898095.1 Palaemon carinicauda
GCCTAACTTTCAGTATTATTTCGTTCATTGCAGACCAGTGATTCTGTGAATTTACAGTATATCCTATGTCACAGAAAAACAAAAATCTCCAGCTACTTAGTTTTTGACTGGTATAACTAGCAAACTTTATATTGCTGAAAGAACCATTGTTCTCATAATTCAAAATTTGGAAAAATTAAAATTGATTGTTGCCTAACAGAAACTTAAAGGGCCTTCTTACAACAATGCTGACATGGCAAGAAGTGAAATATTGCTCAAGTAGAAGTGTTTAATGTTAATATATTTAATTTTTCTTCACGATTTTGTCAATATTAAACTGTTTACATTTGCGTTAACCATCTCTCAGAACTAGAGACATTTGGTCTTAACGTGCCAGTATTGCTATAAGAATGCCCTCTAAGGTCACGTAAGGCAACAATCAATTTTTATTTCTAGTAATGTG
Organism: Palaemon carinicauda; assembly: GCF_036898095.1. Classification (NCBI taxonomy): domain Eukaryota; kingdom Metazoa; phylum Arthropoda; class Malacostraca; order Decapoda; family Palaemonidae; genus Palaemon; species Palaemon carinicauda. The sequence continues at coordinate 68,315,530 of NC_090748.1, forward strand.
AATGATCGGAATAACTTCCTTTCAGCAATATAAAATTTACTAATTACACCAGTCAAAAGCTAGGAGTTGGAAGATTTTTTTCTTTTTTTTTGACAAATGATAAAAATTCCGACTATCACTTAGGCCAATTGCTTAACTCTACGGCAATCTTAATAATGATTTAAGACTGATTTCTTGACTACTGATGAATATTGCAAACTATTTTATTATACTATATTCTATCTAAACTCAGTTTTCATAATAATATCTATGTAAATTTATACTGAATTCAATTTTTATAATAATATCTATGAGGATATAACATATTCCTTAAAACCTAATGACACTGCAGTTATTTAAATTCCCTTTCACTTGCACTATCGAAAATATATGTAAAATTAACTACTTTGAATAATGAATGCACTTTTGATCATGTGATTTAGACTGCTTTCCTCAATGGCTTTGATTTTGGAAATTGTCTATTTTGAAATAGATTGTTAGCTAAAGCATTTATATATTTCACTCATTATATTATTTTTTGTTTACCAACAGAAACCACAAGTGACATTGCATCTACATATAATAGAGGCTAAGGATCTCAGGCGAAAGACCTCCAAAGGTAAATCTATTATTATTATTATTATTATTATTATTATTATTATTATTATTATTATTATTATTATTATTAGAAATACATGAGTGATTGGTAAAAAAATCTCCACTCTCACGCTATATTCTTCTTTTTGTTTCTCCCAACGACTACTTAGAAAAACTATATCTTTTCTATCATGCACAATGGGGCTAATTCTAATCTATTCCAGATGATAAAACTAAGGATTATATGGATACATTTACTACGTGGAGAGAGAGAGAGAGAGAGAGAGAGAGAGAGAGAGAGAGAGAGAGAGAGAGAGAGAGAGAGAGAGAGAGAGAGAGTGTGTGTGTGGGTGGATTAGTGTATAATCATTACCAGGAGTCGACATTGTCCGAGTAACCAAATGCGATCAATATTAGATCGGTGATGACATACATAGTGTGCGTGGCTCTTGTGGTAATACAGATCATTCATCGCTCTCTCTGAGTGAACAAATGTACAAATAAAAAAAAGAGTGGTACGACAACTAGTGAGAATATAGATATGTATATACCTTATATCCCGTATGAAATAAAAAGCAAATCTCTCTCTCTCTCTCTCTCTCTCTCTCTCTCTCTCTCTCTCTCTCTCTCTCTCTCTCTCTCTATATATATATATATATATATATATAGATATATACATGTATATATACATTATATATATATATATATATATATATATATATATATATATATATATATATATATATATATACACACAGTACATATATATGTATATGTATGTACATATATGTATATATACATATATATGTATATATATATATATATATATATATATATATATATATATATATATATATATATACACATACAGTCACGCTCAGCTCTCGCCGTCCCTCGGGTTGGAGGGAGAGGAATTAGTCATACCATGGTAATAAATGGGTGCGTCTCCGTTTGTGTGCTCATCTATCTAAATTATTAGTTGTCCTTTATGACAGGTCGCATACACTAGTTACTGAATAGATTTTGTTCCTTGATTTTATTCTCATAATACAGTAAGTATTTAGCCTTTGTAATACAATACTGTAGATTCCGAATGTTAAGTTTACTGCATTTCAAGGAATTTCCTTATCTCATATAATAGCAAATAATTCCTTTTTTAATCCGCCTTAGTCTCTGTTATTACCTATGAACTCAAGAGACATAATGAATATAATGGATAATAAATCTTTTCATTTATTCGCAGCTGTCATATAGCTATATTTTAAATTCTCGATGCAAGAGTTTTCCGTACAAAAGGATATTTTGTTAGACAATCACATACCTATATACACACATGCGCACACACACGTATATATACTGTTGTATATATATGTATATATATATATATATATAAATATATATATATATATATATATATATATATATATATATTTATATATATATATATATATATATATATATATATATATATATATATATATACTGTATATATATATATATATATATATATATATATATATATACTTGAAAATTTTCTTATAAAAACATAACAAAGTTTAGAATTACTAATAAAGAAACCTTACAGATCCAAACAATATGAAAATTATTGGTTTTTTAAAAATTGCAGCAATTAACAATATAACTAGAAGAGTATCTATAAAGTGTAGGAACCTGATAGCTTTCAAATGCATATGTTATTTCACAATGGATAAATTTTTTTCATCATATTTATAGGTAAAAAGCATATACGCATTTCCTTGCAATTCTTTTTCTATTAACCTGCATTTTCCCCACTTGTATGGGATAAGCATAGCGATTATTCTAAACATAACATTTTATAATTGATTTTCGTAAATGATCACTAGCTTTGGTCTTTTAAAACTGGATCGTTTATCATTGACAAAATGATTAAGCAAATTAACATTAAGATTGTTATTGAATGACTTGATTTAAGTGTTACCTTTGACTGAATTAATTAGATGCCATTGTTTTTAAACTTAAACTGATAAGAGTAGGTGGGTCTTTTTATAGCATTATTGCTGAATTTTCGAGGAATGAATTGCACATATTAGATGTTGATAGACACCCTAATGACAAGAGGAATGCAATATCTATAATCCATTTCTTTTAGCGATGCAGATTTGCACCGACTCGCAGCGGTGCCCTTTTAGCTCGGAAAAGTTTCATGATCTCTGATTGGTTAGAATTATCTCGTCCAACCAATCAGCGATCAGGAAACTTTTCCGAGCTAAAATGGCACCGCTGCGAGTCGGTGCAAATCTGCATCGCTAAAAGAAATGGACTATAGTGTGCCACAGGATAGTGTTCTCAGCACTTTTGTATCAGTCCCATCCTTTGAATGTCGACTTGTGAATGCCAAATACCTAGATAGAGATCTAGCTAAAATTAGTGCTTAGTGTAAATTACAAAGGACAAAGTTGAACTCAAATTCAAAATACCATTATAAGTAGTTAGAAGAGAATCCTCAAAATCCAGATCGTTAATGTCTTTTTAACTGTATACAATTCATGATTGCAAATCAACTTTTGAGAAACACATTTCATCCTAATTTGTGAGACAAAAACCTACGGCCTATTAAATTCTTTGTCCTAGATCTGGATATTAAACTCTGGCATCTTCGTTCTGTTAGTTTTATTATGTTTTCCATAGATTTTTTCATAAATGAGTTTGTGACTTTTCTTTGCATTCAGATCTTCCCAGAATGTACCATGTAGTACATGGTACTAGTTATGAAGTTAATTCTAACAGTCTTAACTTCTCTATCATAGGGCTCAACACTACAAAGTATTATGGTAATTTAATCAAGCTGTCATCAGCTTGTACACAAGATGACCGAAAATTTGAATAAAGTAGAAATGTAGGACAGAAAATGAATATGATTAGAACTAAGCTAATGTTCAATGAGAATGCAGCGACAACAAATAAGGGTTATAGACGAACTACTAGGTATTGTTAATAACTATGCGTACTTAGGACAGACAGTATAGTTTTCCCCAGAACATGAGACCGAAATAACTAGAAGGATAAGCATAGAATGGGGAGTTTTCGGTAAAAAAAATTTATATTATGAAAAGTAAAATTCCTCTTTCTCTAAAAAGTATTATTTAATCAGATGATCCTACCATTATTAACTTATGCATCATAAACTTTGGGCCTTGTTAAAGCCTTATAACATAAGCTAGTTACGACTCAAATAGCTATGGAAAGATTAAGGAGATTTACGCAAAAAGACGGAAACAGAGCAACATGGATACAAGAGGAAACTAAAGTAGAGGACATTCTAACATGTAAGAAAAAGAAATACACGGGAGTAGGGCGTATAAGGAAAATGACAGGTAAGAGATGATCAAAAAGAATAACAGAGTTGGACAGTAGATACTGCAAACGAAGTAGGGGAATGGAGAGCGGACGATGGTGTACCAACCGTGTGTCACACGATCGCACATAGTTCATTAAGTGTATACATTATGCTTGTATCTTCACTTTTCCCTCGCACTAAAAAGAACCAGAATAAACATGTCTGTTTTTCTCATCTGTAACAGTGTGACCCCGGAGTGACCCCAATGTGACGGGCCGGGAGAAGGTTGTGACTCAAAGACAGTATGAAAGCAACTGAGTGAGTTTACTATAGAACACTCTCCTTTGTATACAAAAGCTCAAAGCAACAAGAGATTTCATGTTAAAAAACAGACACTGTTACAGATGAGAAAAACAGACATGTTTATTCTGGTTCTTTTTAGTGCGAGGGAAGAGCGAAGATACAAACAAGATATAGACACAAAATGAACTATGTACGATCATGTGACACACGGTTGGTACAATGGATTGACGTCCTAAGAAACTTTACGGGTATTGACAGGCATAGGAAGACCATAAACAGACGGGAGTGGAAGAACATGTCTTAGACATTTGTCCTGCAGTGGACTAGTAACGGTTAATGATGATGATGATAATGATGAGG
>NC_090748.1:68322587-68360087 GCF_036898095.1 Palaemon carinicauda
CATGTTCAATGTGCGTCTTCACACTAAGCGGTTTTTTTCCGCCTTTACAAGCGATGAATGTCATTAGGTCACTGGTTTTTATCATGAAAACATATCGTGAATTATATGGATCGATATTGATATAGAAATATGAATAAGGTGAGCTTTTAACTATTTATTTATTTTCTATTTTGTAAGCGTTTTATTAAGCAAAACATGGCTAACCATTTGTTACCATTTTAAGAATACTGCGTACATAAGATAATGCACGTGTTTTGTATGAAGGCACTTACTACTAGATAGGAGAAAGTTTACATACTTTCTCAATGTCCTATTTTAATATATTGGCAACTCTAAAGCCCAAACCCCAAACCCCTACAGTCGGCAAGCTTGTTTCTGATGTCATCTGCTGCTAGTCCAGCTCGTATATTTATAGGATGTTCAAGCTCTTCCAATCCTTTTATTGTTAAGGCTTTTTCAAAATGAAAACCATCGCGTTCTCTAACAATGTTACGAAGAATATTTGCCAACATTCATTGATAAGAGAAGAGGACGACGGGAATCTTCCATTTGTTACTTAAAATTCCAAATGCAGATTCGACATACATTCTTCCTCTACTTAAATGATAATGGAACTGTCTCATTTGTTCACATAATTTTCACCCTCGTTATGGCCATATTAAGTTTTCATGCAGTTCAAATTTTCCCCTAAATACATAAATCACACATGGTTCTTGAAAACCGGGCAATAGTTTTGGTTGGGGTAGATGAAAGAAATTTTTGTCAAAATATCTCTAGAAAGGTTTACTTCAGAGGTGGTCGAATCACAACCTTACCCATACGCCAATGTTCTATTGTTATTTTAGACATTTTAGATCATTAGAAAAATTATTATCGTCATTCTTTAGTTTTCCAAAGAGAGAATCATATGCGCTGGCATGTCTCTTTAGGCATTGGATTCTTGATCGTCTCTTTCATAATAGATAAAGGTACAACAGGTCCCTCCTCTTATCCATCTTGTGGCCAACTGCATATTTTTTCAATATTAAAAAAGATAATTGATCTCTGTAGGTGGAGAACCCGCAAATAAACGATGTCGTCCGCAGTAAAAGCGGCCCGGAGAGCGGGAAAAAATCGCATAGTGTGAAAGGAGCCTAAGGGATTCTTAATAGATGTTTTGTTTCCACCTTTTAATGAAACAAATTCCTGTTAAAGAAAACTAAGCCTCTACCTAAGAAAAACATCTGGTTTTGTTGTTTATTTATTGAATTTAAGTAATATTTTAGTATTTTGAGGAGGAAACATCCTAAATGCTATACTTTGAGAGGAGAAAACTTATTTGTTATTATTATTATTATTATTAATATTATTATTATTATTATTATTATTATTATTATTATTATTATTATTATTATTATTATTTTTTTTTTTTTTTTTCAGGCACGAACCACAAGAATCTGGTATGGAGCACATTTCCTCTATTATGGACTTGAAGGAAATTAGCCGTGCAGTCTTGGGCACAAATGAGTTCAAGAATTTGCTTGGGTCTGTTACGATTCCTTTAGAGGTGAGTAGAAGATTAACAACTTAACCTTTAGTATTGGTGAGGAGTGAGTGGCTATTTCTCAGGCTGCTGCTTGAGGTACTGATGACCATTATCAAAAGCCTTTGTTCTTCCCCAATATCAAACCATTTTGCTCTGGTCGTGGACATCACCCTTCCAGTCTTCGGCCAAGCTGAAACTGTATATAGCAAAGCAGAATGTAACAAGTCATGAGACCACAATAGAGAAACTACGTGAGTGAAGTAAAAAAAAAAAACGTGTGTTCAAAATAAAATGTAGAACAGCAAGGTAAATAAAACAAGAAAAATAACAAAAACTGCCATAGCTTATCGGAAACGCCCTTTTCTGTCAATCTTTTGGATGTGAGTTCAAGTTCCACTCAAGTTCAATAGTTTCTAGTAGTGTCTGCAACCGTATCATCCTTGTGAGCTAGGGATGGCGAATTTGAGGGAGCCTATAGGTCTACCTGGCTCCTTGCTGGTCGTAGCTTGATGGATAGGGGTCTTAGTCGCTGTTGATTCATATATATGCTGGACACAAGAGCCTTTATCACAAGTTTGAGCAGTGTGTCAAAGGAATATGCCAGAGCCTTTGATGTATGTGTAGGCAAACAAGAGCCTTGCATAGAGAGGGATCCAACATCAAATTGTGGAACTAGTACTTATAGATTATAGCTTTTAAGAGGTACTACCCTAATGGGGGCTGATGATTTATCCAACCTGCTATCTTTTTGGGGATCGTCTAAAGGTTGTAGCTTTCAAGATTCTAATAAATTTGTTTAAGGAATTCTTTATCTACAAAATTTTCAAATCCACATTTTATCAATGGTTTGATGGATTCCCTTAACATATTATTTTTTGATGGATTTTGCGACATAGGTTTCAAAGACATCTTAAAATATTCCCTTATGTTAGATGACTATGTAATAACTATCTGTTTCTGAGCAAATATTAGAAAGAAAAAGTTTTGAAGGTAACGTATCTACTAGTTAAGAAAATCTTGAAAGATTGGTTAGATAACGGAAAAGGAATTATATTGATTGTGAAGCAATAAGAACCTTTTAAGGTTAAGAGGGATTATTTGTAAAATAACTTGCATTTATTTACAAATTAACTGATAATAATGTTATATTATTCTAAGGAAATTATATGATCAATTGTGCTTTCACTTATATCTTTTTCAGAACATAAAGAACAAATTGGTAGATAAATGGTATACATTGATGAAAAAGGAAGAATGTAAATCAGTCTGCCTAAGAGATAGTTTCAGGGGTGCCAAAAAACGGGGAAGTATTCATTTAAGTATGAAAGCTTCAGTCAAATCTGAGGTAGGTTTTTTAATCTTGTGATTTATATGCTTGTATCAACTATTGTTGTTTTGTTGTAGTTTATGTAACTTTTGTATTTAAAGCATATATTTATAAATACACACACACACACACACACACACACACATATATATATATATATATATATATATATATATATATATATATATATATATATATATGATAGATTTTGCACATTTAGACATGTTTTTTATATTCAAATAAGACATATATTTTGATACCTTAATGTCTGGATTCTCTTAACGACCCTGGGATCAGAGTCCCAAGGCGAAACTACACAAAGACAATAGCTTCTGACTGGCTGGGAATCGAACCCTGGTCCAGGAAGCTGGCATGACAGTGATGATACCATTCTTCGTGGCTAAATGGTATCGTCACTATCATGCCAGCTTCCTGGATCAGGGCTCGATTCCCGGCCGGTCAGAAGCTATTGTCTTTGAGTGGTTTTGCCTTGGGACTCTGATCCCAGGGTCGTTAAGAGAATCCAGACATTAAGGTACTGAAATATAGGGCTTATTTGAATATATATATATATATATATGTATATATATATATATATATATATATATATATATATATGTATGTATGTATGTATGTATGTATGTAATCCCATTAGATTATTACTTTCCATTATTTTTCATTAGAAGCGTTTGGTATTGGATGTCATTATTAACTACACATAACCTCTTTTTCAAATATAACTGTTCGTAAAACACTCACACTATGATATTTTAATGAATGATAATATACTTACACCATGCATTCAATTTAATGAACCAATGCTTTGTTTGCAGTTGAATCTCTTGGGCAGTCATTGGTATGACACCCTGCTTAACAAGTTACTTCAGCACCGTCTGGGCTTCCTGTGCTCTCTTGGCACTTTCACCAGAGATGGCACACGATGCAGTGTGAGGAGTAACTGTAGCTCCTTTAGTGGAGCCAGAAGCTATTCAACTAACAGTTGTGCAAGGAGCACTCCAAGCACACTCAACAGCACTGGAAGTTCTTCATCATCCAGTAGTGGTTTTTGCAGTAGCTCAGAAAAAGAGGTACCGACTATTTGTTTACATCACTGTAAAATATGATATCCAGGAGATATAAGAACATTACAAATTGGTAACATAATTATGGAGAGTGATTATGAATATTCTTTACATACGTAACAGTTTCTCTCCCCTAAATGGGCCTCTTGCTTATATTGCTTTCTTAATCTTTATAAACTCAACTTTTCATCAGGCATGTTTCTTCTGCCTCTTCCTGAAACTTTTAATCTAATTTCATATTGCAAATCTTGCACAAAAATCAATTGCAAGGTTCATTTTCTTGATATTTATCTGAGGAGAATACTCATCAATTATCTAATCAATTTTTTGCAAGGTAGCCTATCCATCTCTACTCAGGGCTATATGATTGTATAAGCCCTCTGATGTATAAGAAAAGTAGCTTGCAACCCTTTTTTTATTTGTTTCAAACTTTTATATTCTTTTTAATGTCTATAATACCAGGTATGTTTAAGAACCTATATTACTCCTAATTATAAAGAATTTTATATGATATAGCTATTTTGGCAGGCTTAGTTGTCTTATATACTAGAATGAACCAACAGATGTTTGGAAAATCTGTCTGTGGTATGTGCTAGCGACACTGTTTATATCTTGAAAACCTATAAAAACGTTGCTCTGACTCAATTAATAGAAGGGCGCTTAGGTGTAGCATTGAATTCCTATACACTTTTCATGCAAAAAAGTTCATTATCTAAGGTAGTCTGTTTAAGAAGACCCTGATGAGCAAAGGTCTCTCAATTGTAGGCAGAGTGGCTATTGACTAAATAAGATTTTCTTCTGATCACTTAATACAACCATCAGTAATTATATCAACCTGCCGAGTATGCCTTGAAATTTGTCAAAGATGCAATCATGCTGGTCTAAGACGTTTTATTATACTGCTAACTGTTTGTTACCTTGACTAAATCATCCGCAAACATTGGTTCCCACAATTCTCTTGTTCCTTAATTCAAATGTCAAAGTGTCTATAATGACCAGGAATAAGAATAGACTTAGAGCTGATCCCTGATGGAGGCTAACCTCCACAAGGAATGTCTCAGTCTCCCCATATTACGTCTCATCAGTGGTTCTTGCCTCCTCATACATCATCCTCACTAACCTTACCAACATCTCCGGTATTCCTGAACTGTTTAAACTCCAATAGACTAAATTATTTGGTACCCTGTCATACGCATTTTCAAGACCAAAAAAAAAAAAGAAGCTCAAGCAAACTTTCCCATTTCCTTTTAGATATTTCTCCTGGACTTGTCTTACGATGAAAATAGCATCCACTGTGTTCTATCCTCTCATAAACCAAAACTGCTATTCATGAATATTTATCAACTCTATCAACATTACCTCTACTATTCTAGTATCTTGAATACAGGCTTCAAAATCCTTATTTTTTGTAGTTCCTATTAGTTTAACAGGTCTCCTTTTTATTTATACAATTTAATCCTCCAACTTTCTTCTCTGTTCCTTAGCATTTCCTCTACATCCCAAATCTTTTCAAATAGTGTGTGTTCACGCAATACTTGCCTAGATTCCCAAATGCCTTAATTTTTATTGTTATCTCTGACTTTCCTGCAGCTTTATTTACTATTCTTTTCTTTATAGCATTCTACACTTCACTATCTCTCTGAAGTTTGCTATTTCTCCTTCTGCTACTGGAATATTTTTCATTTCTTCACACTCAATCTAAGCATTTAATTGTTGTAAATAGAATAGTCTTTTTATCTCTTGATTTCCTCTTCCTCAATTAAGATGTTTCCATATTCATCTTTAATCATTCCTACCCTCCTTATATCCTGCCCATCTTTTATCTTACTACTGCAATCCTGTAGATTATCTTCTCTGCCTCCACTGCTCCAATCATCACATACCACTCTATCCTGGCTTCTCCCTTTGCAGTCGACACTAATCACTTTGTTTCCTTCTTTGTTCGGCTATATTCCTCTCTTGTTTTGGTAATTTTCATCTTATATTCTGACTATATTTTCCTTTACAACTGTTGGAACTTCTTGATACCACTACCATAGTTCTTTTTCGTGTTACAGCTTACCTCTTGTCCACCTTGTCCATTCCATTTACATATCTCTCTTCTTTGTCTCTTTCGTACTTTATTTCTGAACCCTCTCGCCTTCTCCCCTTTCAGGTTCCAAGTTTTGATCCTCTCATTCCGGGTCAGGGCTATTCTTTTCCTAAGTGTTTTCAGCCTAAAATCCGCCACTACCAGTTTATATTGAACTATAATGGATTGATTTGGAATAGTGTTACAATTCATATTGATTTTCTTGTCTTCCTGTCTAACCAACACACAGTTAATAAAGTCTTATTTTGTTCTCTTTTATAAGTTACTGTAGGACTTCTTATTCAAATTGTGTAGTCATGATTGTCAGATTCATAGCGTGTGCTAATTCAAACAATGTTTTGCCTTAAAGATTTCTTCTTTCAAAACTTCTTCTTCTATGCATTCTTTCAAAGCCACTCATGTCTCCAGATAACAATAACTGTTCACTTCTTGGAACTCTTTCTATCTATTATGTTATGTTTTGTTGATACCCTCTATTTAATCTAAGTGACATTTAGAATGACTAAATAATATGGCACAAAATAGCAGTATGCTTACAACATTTTAGTATTCAGTGTACTTGTCTTGAAATATATATGAAATGTGTCCTCTTATAATTATGATTATAAAACCCACTATATGCCTTTAACCTGTACTGACACGCAAGTATTGTTTAATGGTAACTTTTTCAATTTCAGATTGGTGCTATACCGAGCCCAACTACTCCTTGGGCAGGGGCAATAAGCAACATAGACTCATTCATTTTGACGCAATATGGCTCTGTCCTCAACATGACTCCACCCCTTGTGACATTATCCTGGTGGAAGATTACATCCAAATTAACAGTTGTTGATCAGGCATACCTCGGAGATGTATTAAAAGATCTTTTCGATTACATAAAAAAGACAGAATACTCTGAAGAGGAAACAAAGGTGAAAAATATAATTTTCTGCTGGATATAAAAATTCAGAAAGGAAGATTTAACCATTATAGCTTAGGATGTTGTTTGTATATTTTCATGTGATTTCAGCATACAAGCATTCTTGTTTTTAGTATAGATGCAATGTTAGGGATGATTCCATATATTGTTGTATTCATTATGAATATTACTGTTAATGAGTAATGAATATTTCAGTACCAGAATTAGATCAGTATTATAAACTTGCTCTAGTGATGGAAATAAATTTTCATAGCTTTTTACATAAATTTATCACCATAGACGATCGTGACAAGAAAGTTCAGTTATTTAATATAGGTGGTGTCTAAATATTGGGGAAGATCATCTGAAGAGTTCTTACCCAAACAAAATAATTTTAAGAATTCAGGAAAACTCAAGTTTTATCATGAGTAATTTTGGAATTCGAAACTTGATAGTTCATACAATTTATGCTCTGTTATTGATTTTATAATATCAGTCTGTAAGAGAATGCATAAAAAAAAACATCTGAAAGAATAGAATCCCTTTAAAAAATCTTACAAAACATTCTTTGTATGATAACCTTTGATATAGGAATTATTATTGTTATTATTATTATTATTATTATTATTATTATTATTATTATTATTGCTAGCTAAGCTACAACCCTAGGTGGAAAAGCAGGGTGCTATAAGCCCAACGGGTCCAACAAGAAAAAATAGCCCAGTGAGGAAAAGAAATAAGGAAGTAAATAAACCACAAGAGAAGTAATGAACAATTTAAAAAAAAAAATTAAGAACAGCAACATCATCAAAACAGACCTTTTGTATATAAACTGTAAAAAAGAGATTTATGTCAGCCTGTTCAACATGAAGAACATTTGCTGCAAGAATAGGCAGAGAGTTAGCTATACAATTCCACCTTACTAATGTATAATGGTTTTCTTAAAGAATTAATGTCTCTTTCTAGTCTTTTGCACAAACCTGATAATCTTACAAAATTAAGATTCATTATCAATAAGTTGTGACGACTTTAAGCAAAGTTGCTTTTCAGTCATATCGCTCAAATAATTATGGAATAACTTTAGATTGACAAAGTATGTCCATCAATTAATGATGAAGAATTTATGATTATAACTTACTCACAATACAGTGTTGTTAGTTTACAAAAACATGTTTTATTAGTCTCTTTTTAACTAGGATTTACGTTAGGCTAGATTGTTAATTGGGAAATGCAGCCTTGATACTAAAGAATGTGAGATCTTGAATGATTTTATTATCCTCTCCATATTGAGATTAATTGGAAAGTTTGCTAGTTTTTCATTTACGGAATGGACAATAAAAATTCAAGTCAACTGCTTTAACTTTAAATTATGTTTATATGATTTTTTTTGGGAGGAGAGATAAAGTGATGAAATGAATAACTGGATAATTGTACCGATGATAAAATTAAGCATATTAAACTTACAGACTATGAAACTATTTTTGTTGACAGGAAGTGCAAAGTTCTTTAAGAATCTGGGCATCAGAACAAGATGGAAGACTCAAGAATTTACAAACGAATTTTCCTACAAGTTCAAGGGTCATTTCACAGCATCAACTCACGCATACACTGAGGTTTGTTAATTGTTATTTGACTGATATTGGATGGGGCAATGTGGAGCACAAAAATGGCTTTTGTTTTGCTCATGTACTGTAAAATGCTGAGGGGTGAAGGTCCTTCACGGAAACTTGTCCTTTACTGTTAAAATGGTGTAAGATTATATTACATGACAGTAATAGTGGTAATAGTAATCCTATTAACAATATAAAAATAATTTTTATTCTTATTTTTACAATTACCTGATGTTCCTATTGCTTCCACCTCTTGAACCTTGAAATGTTGATGTTACAACTTTCATTGTAAGTAAAATCGCTTTTGTTATCCAGATTGGTTATTTATAACAAAACAGGTGTTTTTTGCTTGGTAATGATACTTTCATCATTCATACTCTTTTTGCTTTTTTAACTTATTGAACTAGAATTTGAGATACAAAGGTGGAGAAAAAGAGGTTAGTTTATGATAATTTAGTCTATAAAAGGAACTATAAGCATGATACTAGAAATACATGATAATATTATATTTTATGGATGACAGTCTGGTCCTCGCACAATGCATGAGATTGCAAGTGTTACATGGGTATATGCAGCATTATTGTAATATACTTTATTAAGCTCAAAAAGTGATTAAGATATGCAAAATAAAAATGTATTTGCCTGAGAAAGCTGCAATATAAAGAGGAGTCCGTGATATATTTTTACATATAATATGATTATAATTCCACTATTAATGAAGGAGCGATAGGGGAACAGTGATATAGTGAGGGATTTTGTACCGCTGTTTCTTCCTCTACAACAGGGTGTACCAGTTCAAGGTTCTGCACTTTGGACTTTGTACTGTTCCACAGTTGTTCACTATGGTATTCACCTTGGTAGCAGCTTGAACCCTCTTGGAAAGGATATGACTGTTGATGTTTATCAGCAATGGTCTGGTCATGGCCTCCTCTGTGAGGCAATTTCTACAGTATCAAGATCGGATTTCTGTATTTTGTCATGATCTAGGGCTTATGATAAACTGGGCGAAATTAAATAGAGACACCTAAGCAGACGTTTGAAGTAAATGGGCATGCTGATGGAAACCATAGCAACAAGAGTCTTTCCGTCAGAGGATCGGATCAGCAAGCTCAAGTAGGTGGTGTGATCGTTTCTGTTCAAGTCTTTTTGGAGAAATGTCTTTGCTAGAGAAACTCATTCCTCATGGACACATCAAACAGAGATATCTTCAGTGGAGTTTGAAGGATCACTGGTGAGCTGCCAGGGAAATCTCTTTTCTTCTTGCCCCAGTGAGACAGTAGACTCGGGACAATATTAGCTTGTGGTTGAACAAGGAAAACCTCACCGGGGGATGCTCTACCTCCAGACATGCAACTGTTCTCAGTTGTGTCGAATGAGGGGCTGAGCGCAAACATGAATAACCTGGATGTCTCAGGAGTGTGGTGAGAAGAAGAAATGAATCTGCATATCAACGTCCTCAAAATATAAGCAGTCTTTTTCGCATTGCAATCAATCTAAGAATGTTTGAGGGGCCACTCACTAGTGTCGATGAGCGACAATATCGGTTTACATCTACAAGGAAGGGGTTGTTGATTACACCAGGAGTCAAGATGACCTTGGTGGCTCCCAGATAGCCACGTGGCAAGTTGTAACCCAATCTGTTAGCACTATTAATCAAGGTCCCAAGAGGATTACCCAAAATGGTCCACAGGCTTTTGTGAACCGTATCTTTAGAGGTATCATTGATCGGTTAAGTCATTGGAACTTCCGGGTTGAAAGCTATCTAGCGTCTCGTCCAAGTGAAAGACTTTTTGTCTGGGTACCTGGGGCTGTCCTCAGCAGTTGACAATCAAGGAAAGTGAGCCATCTTCTGGTATTGGTGTCGTTAAGGGATTCTTCTCTGGTTGAAGTATCTCTAGCACAGATTGTGCATTTCCGTATCTTCCTTCGCTGTGAACTTCTCAATCACATGGTCTTTTGACTTAATGTGCTAAACTTTGTGACCAAAACTCTGAACCTGTCAGTACACCACTCCAGGTTAGAGATCCTCTCAATTACCTCTTTATATGAGGAGTTGGGGGACTTTCGAGAGGAGATGCTTTTGTGTTCTTGGAGGGTTCTGCATTATTATCTGAAGAGGACTTGACACCTCAGGGCTGAGTGTGAGTGGCTTTTATTTAGTCCTAGCAGGACATAAAAAGAGGTGTTAAGGAACACGATGTCTTTCTGGTTTCATGATACGGTTCGCAAAGTTCACCGCTTGATTGGTAAGAGGACCCCACCCTAGCCTTCAAGAGGAATCTTTCAGTCGGCCAGGTGTTGAAGATTACGGTTTGGAAATCCAGACCACCTTCACGTCCTTTTACCTACGAGAGTATACCCACAAGTCCCTTGACCCCTTTTGTCTTTATTCCTGTGGTGGCTTCTTACGTAGTTGTGTATTCAGCCCAGCTTTGACACAGGAAAGAAAGCATGTGGGCTTTAGTAATATATAGGTGTAAGTTTAGAGTGAAAGGTAGAATAACTGGCTCATCTTTTTTCTGCCTCTTTTCCTGGGGGTGAAGTGGTCGAAGTGCTACTTGCTGGTTCTGACCTCATGCTGGTAAACTATACTTCTGAGCTCCATTCTTTAGATCTAAAGAAGTGTATCTCTCATCTTCTGAATCAAAGTGGAGGATGGAGTAATTCAAATCAACTCATTTATTACCATACCCAAGCTATATTATTCGGGATTGATATCCTTGAATTTCCTTTAGGGGAAGGCTTCCCTCATTTGACCATGCACCCTATTGGTCTACTCATCTCCTTGATAGAAATATAGGAAGTTGCTGGAGTTACTGCCTTCACTCCCATATAGAACCAGGCAAATTGATACTTCCAGGGAAGAAAAGGAGCCAAACCATTTCGGTTTAAGTGGGACTTCTAACCCGCACATCAGCGAGTCTCTTTATTTCAAATGACTAATGGTTACTAAATGCTTAGGAGCAAATAGCAGATTTTAAAAGTAATTTAGAATTTTCCTAGCTATGCAAACCTAATTCCTTTCAAGTTAAACTTCTCATCTTAACCACCCTGCTCAGTCCTGTGGCAAAGGTCAGAAGTGATGTGTCTGTGACAGGTGGAGGGGTGGAGCTTCTCGCTGTACCTCACCACTTGTCGTTAACTACCTCATGAACGATTTTAATAGCCATTCTAGCTCCGCTGAAAACACGTTCTCCATTTTAAAGAACTCAGGTTTGTATAGTGAGGATAAATTCAAATTACTTTTAAATTTTTTTATAATTTCTCTGAAATAGTTATTGACTACTTGTATAGAATTTTACCTGGTATCTTGGGGGCAGGGTTGCAGAGTACTTTGCCCCTTCATAGTAGCTAAGATCAAGTCATGTTAGGATAGGTTAGGTGGGGAGCCTAGGTTAGGCTCCCATGTGAATTTGGTTTCCAGGCATATCTTCCTATGCTTCAGGCATCTTGAAGAATACTTGTTTTCGGCATTTACCTTCTTTAAAATTGTTCAAAATACCCAAAAATATGCTAGATACTTCTTATTTTTTCAGAAAGGATAATTAGTTCTTGTTCAATTTTACCATAATTTTTACAAGACTTTTTTTAATTACCCTTCTATATAGAAAATGTCGTAAATCAATGTAAGCCTAACTAGAATATAGAACATTAATGGATGACTGTAAATAAACTTGTTAGGAAAGTTTCAAAGTAGATTTGTCTCTTTAAACACTTTTTCATATTTTTTGTTGTATTATCAATTCACTGACAAATTGAGAATTCTGTTCACTCATCTATGTATTTAAATGGTGCATCTAATTATGGGGGATCCAGTTACGATTTGATGTAGGCCTAAAATTATTCGTTCTAAACAACACTTTTAGAGTACTGTATCGATGAACTCCAAACTGGTAACTTGATTTAATTTAGATTTGCTACTTCGTGATATTTACCTTTATTACGGAAAGAAATAATCTTAATTTTCTTAGCACTTTTGCGATAATGCCCATAATTTTCTTAAATTGTATTTTAGGTTTCTTATAAGTTTTAATATCGTAATAAGGATCAGATACTTGATAATTTTCTCCTTTATGATTTCAGGAATTTGAAGGCTGTAGAGTCCAATACTAACAACCGCAAACTTCAAATATTTCCTGATAATAGCACTTATTTGGAATTGGTAACAAATGCTCTGACACAATTTACAAAAAACTGGTAAGTTGTAAAGAATATTTTTCTCTTCAAAGCTGGATAAATGATAATGCATGCAAGTTTATTCATCTCTCTAGTTTCCTTTCTTATTATTGTTTGTAAAAAACTTATAAGAATTAATGGCATACAAGTAATACCTTGACATACTAGCGTAATTCGATCCAGGACTTAGCTTCTATGTCAAATTGCTCATATCTCAAGTCAATTTATCCCATATAAAATAGCTGAAAAAATGTAATCCGTTTGGGGCCTCTCAAAGACACCCAAATCAATGATATACCAATGCAATCATGTTTTTAAGTGCGATAGTATTTTATGTGCACTCAAAAAATTATATAAATGATTGCTGGACTGTGGTCTGCATTAAGATGTGGTTTTATTATGGAGTTTTTACCTTTGAGAGAGACGATAGTGCCTGACAGTGGTGTACACAGCGGAGGGAGAGATGAAGGGAAGGAGAGAATTGGCCAGTACCATATTTACAATGTTCCTTACGATACATAGCGCAACAGTTAAACCCAAAATTAATTGAACTGAGCTTACTGAATTTTTAGAAATTTTTACTCTTATCTACTTGCTGAATTTAAGGCTCATCGTGTTACACCCATCTGTGCTTCATCAATAATTTTTAAACAATTCACAATGGTAAAATGGTCCTTCCAAAATTCACGAAGGGCGAGGTAGGTGTTTTCTGTGGCATCAAAGCATTTTTTGCTTTGTGTACAGCTTCTGGAAATTTGAAATGACCTGCTGGTCATGGGCTGGAGGAGTGGAGTGATGTTGGGCAGAAGATAGAGGAACTTAATGAACTTGAAATCCTCATGAATGTCATCTTCAAGACCTGGAGGGTGACCAGGGGCATTGTCTAAAATGGGAAGATATTTCAATGGCAGTTTTTTCTCCATCAGATACTTCTTGTCTGCCGTACCAAAAGGCAGATTTACCCATTCTGTGAAGAAATGTCCTGTAATTCATGTCTTGGATTTACTTGCCACACCACTTGAAGTTTTGCTTATAAGTTCTTGTGACTCTTAAAAGCACATGGTATTTTTAAGTGATACATCAGCAGTGGCCTGATCTTGCTGTCATCACTGGCATTAGCACATAAGGCTGGAGTCAATCTATCTTTCTTCTCTTCTGCCGAGATGAATGTCCTCTTTGGCATTCTTTTCTAAAAGCAATGAGACAAAAACGTTCGACATACTCCTCGATGCTTTCACATCCGAACTCGGTTTCCCCATGCCTCACAACCAAGTGGATCCTAGTTTGCTCTTTAAAGTTATCAAATTTGCTTTGAATGTTTCCATTGGTGTCCATGTCTCCCCACTCTTAGCTGCTTCCCTTTGTTTCAAATCTTTGTAGATTGTGCCGGCCTTCTCACAGATCATTGCCTCAATCAAACTATCTCCCGCCAGCTGCTTTTCTTTAATCCACAACAACAGAAGCCTCTCCTTATCATCATTTATATCAGTCTGTAAGTTAGACATGATGGATAGGCCTATGGAAGGCTTTGTGCTCTAAATAGCATTCATCTGTCTGAGGTTGGTACATATCATCGATGTACTCCTCTCGTAATGGCGGGCCAGCTCACTCACACTGACACCATGCTCATGTTTTTTGATAAATTCACATTTCAACTCAGTCGTCATCATACGCTTCTTCTTCTCCCTGCCAATGTGAGGATACTTGTCTACAAATATACTGTAAAATCATGTAATAATGCAAACAACACAGTAGATGCTTGGAGATGCATACAGAAGTCAGAGATCACGTACAACAAACGATTGATGCGGGCTTTGAGAGCTCCCAAATGCTCGACCATCTAGCATTAGCATCTATAAGCATGCTTATATTTCAAGTTTGTGTTCATACCTCAATGCAAAAATTTGCTCGGCACCTTGCTCATATCTCGTAATGCTCGTATGTTGGAGCGCTTATATGTCAAGGTAGTATTGTATAATGAATATCTTATTGCTAAGCTCAGATGAGCTGAAGTAAAGTAGTTTTAGATTTATACTAAGTTTGTTTTTGGAGTAATTTAGTGAAATACTATTTAGTTTTTTGCTTATCTAGGAAGATTCTGTTTTTTCTTTTTTTTATTTTGATGTCATAAATATTGCAGTATGTCAAAAAATATGGCATTGGTCCACAAATATAGAGGCAATTATTTTAGTCTTATTTCAAGGTTTTGGTGATTTTTTCATATATTTAGGGTTTAATTTTCATGACTAGTTATGAGAAAATATTTTTAAAAGTAGCTGTAGTTTTTTTCTGATACAGTACACAGCTCACTGTAAGGATTAACATCAAATATTATATTTCTTAGAATTGATTTATTTTCAAGCTATCCGAGTACCCTGTTATAAATAACTTGAGTATAAGGGCTGGAGTATCCAATTACATAGCTTCCTTTCTTTAAGCTAGGTACAATTATCAATGCTTCAAAACCTTGAAACCTTTCAATTTTATTTATGGGAACATTTGTATCATTAAAGTTCATGAAAACTGGTACTTCAGCGAGTAACTTGAACGTTTTAATAATTTTTACTAATAAGAATAAGAGAATGGTGCATATAGTCAAACTAATTTAATATTAAACTTTAATTTTATCAGGTGGGAGAAAACTTTACAAAACTGTGATTGCACTTCTCCAAATGCAAGTGAAGAACAGCAGCTAGAAGCAGTGGTTTTTGTCACAGGAGAAGTCTTATATTTCCTTATGGATGTGTGTAATTTTTATGAAGCCATTGTTAAAAAGTTAGTAAAGTGCTAAATGCACCAAATTTTTTCTTTTAACTTTGTTATGTAGAATTCAGTGATTTAGTAAATGTAACGTTTAATGGTAAAACTTTCATTGCAAAGTATTCTGATAATAATGGTCAACTTGAAAATATTACCTTATTGTTTTTAATTGCACAACTATTTTCTTGCTTTAGAATATATGCAAATGTACATGTTGTTTTAGGTAATTAACCTTATGTCAGACTATGCTATATAGGGGACCTTATCATGGATAATTTCAAAATATATCTGTTAGTGCTTTGTGTTTTTAAGTGACCCAAACCTTTTTTAATTTCTAGTGAAACTGGATTATCCTACCTCAAGCTATCCTACCTCCTATTAACCTCGGAATTAGCTGCTCGTATAAGACCCCTTATACGTAAGATGTATGATGCACCCATTGAAGCTAAAAGAGAAAAAGCTAGTGAAATATCAAAACCAAAATTGGCCACTAGTGAGGACCATAGTATGGATGAGAGGAGACCTATATGGCAGCTGTATAGAAAACTAGGAAACATTGCTGTGTAAGTCTTTTTGTATTACATTTGCAGTACAGTATAATGAATATCTTTATGATCATTATTTTATTGATTATTCTCCTTGATGGTTTTTAGTTAACATTGCAAATAAACTGAAGACTGATCTTGAATATACTTTATAAATATATATTTTTTACTGTTGAAATTAGGCTTCATTTGAGAGTTTACCAGACTTTCACATCCTCTACCATTGTATTTGGAAATGTTAGTCAGAAGATTATCAACATTTATTCCTCAGAGATATTGGAGAAAAGCTACCTGAAGAAGCTCAGCAACAATGTGGCATCACTGGATATCATTCTTGGTTCATTAAAGTGGTCATGAGATGGCAGGAGCAGATGTTATCTAGATCAAAGTTGCTTGTTCAGGAAGAGGTGGAAAAAGATAATTTTGAAGAACAGAATGGATGCTTGTCGACTAGTACCTCTGCCAGTGAAGTTACTTACATTTTTAAAATAGTGAGTTTGAATTCACAAAGCAAAAAGAATGTTATCATCCATCACCCATATCAGTAGTATACTCTAAATTTGAATCTTTTATGTTTATAATATTCATGGAAACAATTAAATTCACTGCATTTATATATATATATATATATATATATATATATTATATATATATATATATATATATATATATATATATATATATATATATATATATTTATACATATATATATATGTATATATATATACATATAAATATATGTATTATATGTAATTTTCATATAAAAAGGGCCAATTGATTAACATCTTGTATGTAATTCAAAAGGTAAAAACAACATGGACAAGATTGTCGTGGCCGTATGAAATTGATGGAGATGTTATTGTAAACAAGTTGCTTGCGACTCTCTGCTGCATTGGAAAACATTATACCAAATTGGTTATCAAGAAGCTTAAATCCGGAATGCAGGAGGGAAATGCTCAAAATCATTTTTTTTCGCTTCAGGTAAATAAATGATGAACACAAAACTATTAGGTTAAGTTTTCGTATTGACTATAAATATACGATTGCGATGATAGGGGAAAGGCATGGTAGACTTTATTCTAAGTAAACCTTTTATCAAGATAGAAGGGCATAATGTTATTAGGAATAGGTTTTAGAAAATTGTAGATGTTTAATATGACTCTACATATATTAAAATGGTGGTTGTCAATATGTTTTGCTTATCATATCTGTAAAGCAAATCATTATAGATTTTGCATTTGTAGGCCCCTTTTATTTTGCAAACTGTAGAACTATTGAGTTACTGCAGAAATCCTTTAAATTACTTTTTCATTGTTCCAGACATGTGTGGCCTTGAATAACATTGAGTACCTGAGACAAGAAATTAGGGGTTTACCAGTTCTTCTCATGTTGAGTGAAAATGAAGATAATCTCCATAAGTTCACTGTTATTGTTAATACTCTTCGGGTTATGGAAAAAAATCTATTGTGTTTTATTGATACATGTGTCAACAAGGTAAGAATGCTATCATTAATATTTCATTGCTCTTTCATTATGAAATAATGATTAATACTTCGGTTTTGACAGTTTCATGTCTTTGATATTTCATGCAATGTTCCAAAGGACATTGATTATTAAACAATATATCAATGCATCATATAATAAGTAACAATTTTCCACAAAAGCTTTAAATGAGATACAAACAAAGTGACACCTAAGGAATATTACAAGAAAAATAGCAAATATTTCACTAAAATCTACAGGAAATATGGAAAGGTTTGATGTACTAGGAGAAGGGAGGAACCCACTCCATATGGTAAGAAATTGATTTAATTCTCATGGAGTTCCCAAAAGAAGGAACCTAATATGAATGATATATTTTGTTAGATTTTTCACCCACTTTGCAATTGTAATCTTTGAGATAAGCTTATAAGATTGATATGATTATACTGTTTAGGCTGCAGAAAAATATTTCATATGAAACCAAAGATAAACGTAGACATTGAAGACTGAAATAAAAGTAGCAAAATATCACAAAGAATTTGCAAGAAATCTTTCTTAGAATTAGTGGGAGAGCAAATTTAGGCCATTGGCCATAGCTTTGTTAATTTCACTGAATTTTATTTATAAGTAGAAATTTTATAAAAGCATCCAGTTTAAGTCTATGCATATATATACATATATATATATATATATATATATATATATATATATATATATATATATATATATATATATATATATATATATATATATATACATATATATATATATATATATATATATATATATATATATTATATATATATATATATATATATATATATATATATATATATATATATATATATATATATATATATATATATATATATATATATTTCCTTTTCATTTCTGTAATTCAAATTTTCACGACTCATTTCAGTCTAGTTTATATGTTATACCGTTGTTCTTTTCCTTATTCCAAATTAATAAGTCGTACCAACTCGTGACCTATACTATAATTGGAGTTTTGGCAATTAAGTTTATTTTTGACATAGTAAACATATTTATTTAACATATTCATTTTTTTTTCAATGAAAATAATTTCATCTATTACTAAAATGACCTTTTCTGGTCCCACACACAACCCTTTCTTGATCAGTGTACCCATTTAATCAAATTTTCATTATGGGAATCAAAGATATATATTTTGGTATCACATATACAGTAGCACCACCATTTTGTATGATCTCCTAATTTTTATATATTATTTCATGCAATTTTGTTTCCAAATTTTACTTAACCTAGCCAATGTTTTATTTGCTTTTTTAATCTTTCATTAAACTCCAATTTTAAATACCCTGTATTAGAGATCATAGATCCTAAATATTTAAATGATTCTACCTCATTAATCCTTTCTCCTTTCAATGATATTTCATCTTCCATTGCATATTCCATTCTCATCATCTGTGTATTTCTTCTATTTATATTGAGACCAGCCTCACGTGATATTTCATGCATTTTGGTAAGCAAGTATTGCTTATATATATACATACATACATACATATATATATATATATATATATATATATATATATATATATATATACACATATATATATATACATATATATATATATATATATATATATACATATATATATATATATATATACATATATATATATATATATATATATATATATATATATATATATATATATATATATATATCTATATATATATATATATATATATATATATATATATATATATATATATATATATATATATATATATATATATATATACATTTGTGGACTATGAAAAAGCCTTTGATAGTGTGCATTGGCCAATTTTGTGGAGAGTCCTGCATTATTATGGAATTCCTCTTAAATATGTGAATTTGATTAAGTCTGATCATGACAACAGCAAGTGCAAAGTTAATGTTGATGGAGTCCTATCAAATGAATTTCCAGTGAACGGGGGAGTGCTCCAAGGGAATGTGTTGTCACCTATGTTGTTTATCATCCTCATGGATCTTGTAATGCATAGAACAGTTGGAGATGGTGGCGAAGGATTGGATTGGATAGGTAATAGGAAATTAGCAGACCTAGAGTATGCTGATGATGCTCGCCTTGTTAGCAGAATACCATAGAATTTGCAATGCTTGCTTAGCAGAATGCATGAAATAGCACACAAGGTTGGGCTCAAGATAAATAGATGAAAGACAGAGATGATGAAAACTGAGTATGTAATGGAAGATGAAATATCGTTGGAAGGAGGAAGGATTAATGAGGTAGAATCTTTTAAATATCTAGGAACTATGAATTAGGGTCAAGTGAAAGATTGAAAAAAGAAAATCAGACAATGGCTAGGTAAAGTAAAATTTGGAAATCAAGTCGCCTGAAATTACATATAAAAATCAGACTATAAATCAGTCTAGTCAGATCGGTGTTACTATGTAGACACGAGTCATGTATGACAGTGAAACAATCTCCAATAGATTTAGTAGATGCGAGAATAAATCCTTCCGAAGGACATTTAGAGTTAAATGGTAGGAGACAGGATTAAAAAAGAAACTATAAGAGAGGTTACTCGAGTGCCATTTGTGGATGAGATCATGATGAGGGGTAGATGGAGATGGTTTGGGCATGCTCTATGCACTCTACAAGAGAGAGTAGTTCACTAAATGTTTAGCTGGTCTCCACAAGGCATTAAAAGAGTTGAAAGACCCACACCTAAACGGCTGAGGACTATGAAGTGTGAAGTAGGAGATGATGACTGGAGAAGTAATCAATTAAAAGCTAAAGGTGGAGACTACTGGCGAAAGATAACCAAGGGCCTTGGCGTCAATAGGTGTAAGAGGAGATGATATATATATATATATATATATATATATATATATGTATATACTGTATATATATATATATATATATATATATATATATATATATATATATATATATATATATATTCAAATAAGCCATATATATTTTTGATACATTAATGTCTGGATTCTCTTAACGACCTTGGGATCAGAGCCCCAGGCGAAATCACACAAAGACAAGAGCTTGGCTCCGGCCGGGAATCGAACCCTGGTCGGCAAGCCTGTATAGACAGTGACTAAGCCACTTGGCCACGAAGAAGGATAAAAGTCAATGACAATTCTTCTGTACTTATACCTGTCGAATTCAGGTATTTTGTACTTAGAATTGAAATCAACCCATCCTCACCATCGTAGCTAATTGGTAGTTTGTTACTTGGCATTCAATTAATGATAAATTTTGCACATTTTTACGTGTTTTTCATATTCAAATAAGCCATATATATTTTTGATACATTAATGTCTGGATTCTCTTAACGACCTCGGGATCAGAGCCCCAGGCGAAATCACACAAAGACAAGAGCTTGGCTCCGGCCGGGAATCGAACCCTGGTCGGCAAGCCTGTATAGACAGTGACTAAGCCACTTGGCCATGAAGAAGGATAAAAGTCAATGACAATTCTTCTGTACTTATACCTGTCGAATTCAGGTATTTTGTACTTAGAATTGAAATCAACCCATCCTCACCATCGTAGCTAATTGGTAGTTTGTTACTTGGCATTCAATTAATGATAAATTTTGCACATTTTTACGTGTTTTTATCATTAATTGAATGCCAAGTAACAAACTACCAATTAGCTACAATGGTGAGGATGGGTTGATTTCAATTCTAAGTACAAAATACCTGAATTCGACAGGTATAAGTACAGAAGAATTGTCATTGACTTTTATCCTTCTTCGTGGCCAAGTGGCTTAGTCACTGTCTATACAGGCTTGCCGACCAGGGTTCGATTCCCGGCCGGAGCCAAGCTCTTGTCTTTGTGTGATTTCGCCTGGGGCTCTGATCCCGAGGTCGTTAAGAGAATCCAGACATTAATGTATCAAAAATATATATGGCTTATTTGAATATGAAAAACACGTAAAAATGTGCAAAATTTATCATATATATATATATATATATATATATATATATATATATATATATATATATATATATATATATATATATATATATATATGCTTGATAAGTATAAAATAAGTATCAAGACAATAAGAAAGATTATCCAGTATTTCAACTGGAACATATATATTTTGGAGTGTTAAAATTTTAGAGATATATTGACCTAAATTGGTCTTATTTTTGCAATTAATTGAAACCCACAAACCATGATATCCCATCAGACCAATCGTCTATGCATCAGTATTTGGCAACTATAAATCATCAAAGTTTTTAGTGATAATAATTTCTCACCTTTTAGATTTTCTTTCCTACTCACAAGTGAAATGTTTTGCTGCTCTCTGACACTGTTTTTCCAGTTAGTTTTTTTTTTTTTTTTTTTTACATGCTGTAATTTTTAAAGATAATTCCGACCACCTTTGTACCATAATCCTCATGACTGCACCATATTCGAAAAGTTTTATTCAAGGTGTGATCAGACTGTGGAATGATCATCCAAATCTGGTAGTTTAATCAGTGGTTCCTTAGAACTTTAGATTTGTTGCAAATGCTTTTCTGTTGAACAAGTTGACATGAGTCTCATTTCATACTTTGTATATGAATTATCTGTTTAATGCTATTACTAATCTTAATATACTTTATAAATGATTTGTTTCCCAATTATAGTTTATTTCTTACTTAAATTTTCATATCTATGTTAGATTTCTTCCCTGACGGAGCCCTTGGGCTTGTAGCATCTTGTTATCCAGCCTGGTTAGTAATAAATAATAATAATAATGATAGTATTTGTATCCATATGTATATGTGCATATATATATATATATATATATATATATATATATATATATATATATTCATGTTATATATATATATATATATATATATAAATATATATATATATATATATATATATATATATATATATATATATATATATATATATATATATATATATATACAACCTTTCTCTTGGCTATGTAAATTTATTGCACTGTAATTGCCTCATTATAAATCCTGCTTATGTTGTGAGTCTATCTGGCATAAAGTCCTTCTGACAATTATAAATAGTGTTTATTTATCTCGCTCTTTACTCTAGCACCATTTCTAATGTTTTCATGATATTTCCAATAAGTCTTCATGATACCCACTTCCTTTGTAATACCTATATAATCACTTGTCTTCGAACTCTATCAAATAACTTTTGGAATTATACGGTCTTTCTCTTGATCTTGTACATAACTTGTTATTTTCCTCAAACATATTTTCTATTATTTTCTAATATTTTGATCCTCTTTTTAATTCACTATCTTGTTTGTCTTTGTCTATAACTGTTCCCCGATGTTACAACACACATTTCCTGCAGTATATTGTATCTTATTCTTTAGTGGTTTCCACCTACTGCCTATTGATAACATATTTGAGGACACTTCATCTTGGTATTTTCCTTTAATCACTATTAGCTAACAGCAATATGTATTTTGCTAGGTATAACTGTTTAATTCTTTTCTCTGATGTTCATTTTTTTTTCATGATAAAATATAATCCATTTGAGCTTCTCTACCCCTATGTGGTATTAATATCTCTCTAGGCTTCTTAAACACCATGTTTAGCAGCTTTAATCCAAGACTCTTGAGAAATTCCAAAATAGATATTTCTGATGTGTTTTCCTATGGTATATATGCCCATAACACCCTAATGACCAAATTTTTATGTTCTTTTTCGGACACTTTTTCGGATATTTCGGAGTATTTCATCTGACTTTTTACATCTGAAAGTCACTGCCAAAAGTCACAATTTTCTTTTTTATGGTCTTCCTGAATGTAGAAAGTAAGAAAAAGGACAAACCTGATCCTGACTTCATCATCCTTCTTTTTTTCTCTTTTTTAGATTAAACCAACTCTAAGGATTGCCATAGTTACATCCTGTGATACTTCCAATGAAGTTCCATTGCTTAATGACTGTCTGGACGGAGATCTCTGTCATTTAAAGAGGCACATGAATGAAGTTAATCTACAGCGAATATTATTTAAAATATGGAATTCTCTCATTTCCATATTCTCGGAGATATTAAAGGAGAATGCCGAGGTAAAGACATTTGAAGTTTTTTTTTTATATCATATATTGTCATACTTAATGTGAATAGCACAAGTAAGGTATATTTTTCAGTTATAGTATGATAGTTGATTTTAATGTTTCAAAATTATATTCTGACCCTTTTGAACAGATATCTCCTACACATTATGGTTGTAGCTATGAGGAGTTCTAAAAATTTAAATTCTATAATTTCAACCGATCAAGGTGCTTACTCTTTATCATGTCCTGTGAACGGTAATAATACAGTTAGAGAAACATATATTTATCTTATATGCCTTTTACCATATTTTGACCTTTACAGAAGCGAAAGCCGGAATATTTTAATGGCATGTATAAAGTCTTAGACAAGACTTGGCATTTCCTTACCCCAGCTGATCGAAGTGGCCTAGATCCTCAAGTTGCTCACACTACAGGTATGAAAACCGTATATTTATTTGTGTGGTTTTATCTATATTGTACAGTTATTTCTTGTGGGCCAATATGTATCTCTTATTTGTTTACTAAATTAAATTCTGAAATTTGTCTGTGTTATGGCCTTAGTGTAATGTAGGTATTCATAGGAAGTGCTGTTGTTGTATAAGAGTATTAGAAAGGATTATACTATTTGGAATCTATGAAATTTAATCTATTAATAGAGAAAATAGAGCCATGATAATTCTATGAGGTGTTATTCAATCTCCTTAGCTCTTAGTTGATAAAAATACTTTCATGTTCTTTGGTTTAGGAAATTCTTACTCGCAAGAGAGGATCTTGAATTTAGTAAGTCAGAAACATACTATCTTCCCTGATTCAAAGGAAATGATAAAGTTACAATGAGTTGATCATTAACTATTTTCTAATCTTATTTTGTCTTCAAACCTCTAAAATTTGAAATATTTGACAATGTTGTTGTATCTTATTTAATTTTTTGCCTATTACTAGTAACTTATTTAGTAAAGATTAGTGGGTAGGGTCATACTTATGATATTGTGACTAGTTATATTCTCTCTTGGTAATATTGGTAAAATCTCATCTCAGAATACCAAGTGCTGAAGAATGATCTAAGCAATTTGAAAATGGGGACTGAATCCTTGATAGCGAATTATTACCGGGAAAGGTATGAGGAACAGCTGAAGAGAAAGGAAGACCAACAGAGACAATTGTCATCAGAACTTGTAGTCCATGTAAGTTCAAAATTGAATGCTAGTTTATGATTTTTTTCTCATAGCAAGCTGTCGTATTCAATACAGCTTTAGCTTAACCTTTATGTCTTAAAAACTGAAACAAGAATCACAAAACAGGAGATATTTATGTAGTCATGAGTTCAACGTTTTATTTATTACATTTTTTATCTATTTTATGATCAATTTTAGGTGTCACAGAGCTCATGAAAATATGTATTGAGCAAGAAAAGGAAGAAGCTATTAAGTGGCAATGCTAACTTGATGACCTCTAGATAAAACAATACAGAAAATTCCCCCCTGCTAACATACCCTTCCTCCAAATTATTGTTTTCCCAGTCTTTGGTAGAATTTGCTGACGTTCGTTTTTAGGAGGAAGTTTTCTTTAGATATTTCTTGTAATTTTAATTGCCAATATTATCAATTTATCCCTACACCCTTACAAATGGTATTTATCTGTATAAATTTATAGTTATTCCTGACTAAAATGTATCTTGCAGGTTTATTTCACAGACACAGAGAAACTTTATTTTGAGGTAATCATGGCCAGAAATGTAACTGAAAGTAAGTCTGAGGAGAACGTCCGTAGACCTCTGGCTGGGAGAAAAGTATCCTTGAAGCTCCCTGATACCTATGTTCAGGTTAAAATGGTACCTACTGGCTGGTTTCCAGGTATGAACTGGAAAACTAAAACACAGAAAAAGCAACAGTCACCAGTCTTTCAAGAAAACTTTGAAGTGTAAGTATTACACTTTATAGCAGCATGGAGCAGGGTACTGTTTCCTTCAGGTTGTTATTTATAAAGATTAATTTACAAACGTCTTTAGTTTTGATATTTTAATTCACTAATAACACACTGTATTAAGTTTGGAAGCGTGATTAATCAAAGGATCGGATGCGGAACTCTGTTCTAACTAATGAAATCACCCATGAAATTCTTTATTAAACATTATGGGTGCCCAAATAGTCAATGATGTTTTCAAAACATTCATTTTGAATAAGATACCCTCACAAATTTTACTTTTTAGAAAATAATTTGAATTCAAATAATAGCACATATTTATGGAATTGCTGATTTCATGCATGTTTCCATTTAGTATTTATTTGAAGGCCTTGTTCTTATATTGTATAAAATAATTGTGAGACATTTCAATTTTTCTTACATCGAATGATTATGGGTTTAGAAATTTGTTATTGTTTAAGAGGGCGTCTTTCCCTCTAATATTCTTCATCATATTTACTTTATTAATGTTACATTTGTTCATTAATAAATTTTTCATCCACAGAAGCATAAGTTCAACGGGTCAAAGTGCCAAAGCTGGCCTTCTGCTATTTACTGTGAAAACATCACAGCTAGTCCAAGATGGATTCGTTGGGGAAGCTATCTTGCCTCTAGACATGGTGCCATGTGTTGAACAGTGCAATGCAAATAATGTAGCATATAAGTACCTTAGCCTCACTGTACCAAAGGAAGAGGAGGGTAAGTGTCTCTGGATCTTTTAGAACCTCCAACACTTATTTTTCCCCATATTCATCTTGATACCTAGTCTGGAATAAGCCAGAAAGTTTCCTGTCCTTTCACTAGATCCATTAAAAATCTTGTCTGTGTCTACCACTGTTGCATAAATTATGTAAAGAGAAGAATTTAGATTTCTGTTTTGTTATGCATACATTACATTTCGCTTGTGATAATAACCAGCAATTTTGAGTTCCTGTTCATTTTAATGTTAAACACTTCTAAAAACATTTTTGCACCCCATTTTAGAAATACAGTGATACTTGTACATGTTTAACTGGCCCATGCCTGCTTTGCAGTCATTGATGCATACTGTACACTATTTGTTAATTGTTTGTTTGTGGTGATACAGGTGCTTAATCTTTAATACATTGTTTGGATAGGCTAGCAACATGTAACAAAGGTCTTGTGTGAGACATTTTACTTGA
This sequence comes from Palaemon carinicauda, assembly GCF_036898095.1. NCBI lineage: Eukaryota > Metazoa > Arthropoda > Malacostraca > Decapoda > Palaemonidae > Palaemon > Palaemon carinicauda. The sequence goes on from NC_090748.1 coordinate 68,349,265, forward strand.
TAAGTGTTTTTTGTTTTATACCAACAGAATATTTGGCTGTTAAGGCGCTCAAATTCAGGAAGAAGGATAAAAAAGCTTTAGTTTTTCTAAAGGAACTTAAAGACCTGAATCGGAAAAAGGGAAATGGCACTTAATAGGTAGCCCAGGTAAGCACCAATATCTTTGAAATACCTACCTTACACTAAAAGATTGCCCTTGACCTACCTCAATTATAGTGTTGGATAAAGGAGGGAATACAGTATTCTTAACAATACATTTCTTTGATGTGATGTAGTCATTGGAATAAAATACTTCTTGTAAGATGTATGATGTTGCTGAAGTAATGGTATCAGGTTATAATAGATATTTGTGTATAATCTTTAATGATTTATTTTATAAGGTAATATTATAAGATTTTCTTAGAAGTACTACATCCCAGCTGCAAGATATTATTAGAAGTACTTCTACATGGTACACCTAGAAATGCTGATCTTATGATTATAGATATTCTTTAATCAGATAATTCTTACTTTTGGTGAAATTCCTTTATGATTCATGTTCACGTAGTATAGTGCAAATGCTTTGTTTTTCTTATTTGATGACTGGTTCTGAAAAGTGTGCATGTATAACAGAATTATCTTAGGTAATTTTGTCATAAATATCTTTCATTTTAAGAGATATTTTCAGGGAAGAAGATCAGTTTTCTTATTTACTAACCGGTTATATTGAAAATACTTTAGTAGTCTAGATATTTCATAGTAATGGGTAGGGGAAGTCTGGTTTTGCAATACACACACACACACACCTGAATATCCATGTTAGAAAAAGTAAAACCCATCACTTGGATTTGCATTTGCAAGGTAACATGTCTAAAACTTGTTGATAGATAGGAAATGCATATAAAATTCAATATTTTTTATATTTTTCATAGATATTTAATACAGTTGTTATTAAGCTTAATGTATTTGTTTATGATTCTGCTTATATTATTCGACAAGACACAGATGAAAAATAATGAAAAGAATTGGAACAGTTTACTTTCAGGGACAATTTTTTTTTTATGACAAATGTGATATTGATATCATGAAAATGCATTTGGGAGAGGGAATTAAGCAATATTCAAATCTTTCAGTCTCATGTGTAACAGAATAACCATTAAACAATTTGAGTTCCAATTGTAATAACTATTCTTATATTTACATGCCAACCTGCAATCATAGTTGGAAAAACAGACTAGTACAAGACTAATGTTAATAATAGGGATAGCCATAAAAACACAGTGAAAAATAAAGAATTAAAGAATAGGTTATGATAGAGAATTGAAAAATATACATAATAACAAACTTGAAAGAATAAGTAACAGAGCAACTGTCAAATTAGACTTATGTCAATCTGTGTAGCAGAAAAAAATTGTGCCAAGTTTGGATTTCTAAAGTTCATCCAATTCGACAATGGACAAGGAAGATCATTCCACAATTTTGCCAGCTAGAAGAAAAATAGTGGAATACTATGAAGTATACAGCCATACTAAACAAGAGGTAAGCCAGTTAAGATTAATTCCATGCATAGTAGTTTGGGGTGGATGTTATATGCTGGGAAGATCCACCAAAAAAAGGATAACTGTGAGAATGTTATACAGGATATGCATTGAACTAATTGAAGTAAGGTGTCAGAAATTGATATTTAGATTAGGGTTTAGTAATTTAATAAACCTCAATTTCTGGAGACCAGATGGGAGAACAATATACAAAATGTGGTAGAATATAATAAAGCCTTTACTCAAGATAGAGGAGCGTCCAAAAATCATGAAAGGCTCTCACAAGATCAATTTTTTTTTTCTGAATCGTCAGGAAATGGTATCTGTCTCAGTTATGCATTTTTTTTTACAGCTTACTCCATTATTGCTCTCCTATCACTGAGATCTTAGATACCGAGAACAACTTATTTAGAAGGAAAACAGAATTAAAGTCACTAAAGATTAAACAACCGAGGCTTTGTTTTCCATTATTATCATATTTGCTTCAATCTCACTTATTCTGTGGTCATGAGAAGCTGACGTCATAAGGATGGTCTGTTTAAAACCATATATTTTTTCTTATTTCATTGTGAGTTTGATAATGTCTATATACATATATATATATATCATATTATATTATATATATATATATATATATATATATATATATATATATATATATATATATATATATATATATATATATGGTCGAAACATTAATGGTCTTCAATTGTGTATAAGCCGACCTTTTTCTTTATCATTATGAAACTTACGTAGGTTTTGTTTATATATTTCAGATCTAAGAAGAGCTAGAAGTAACCAAAGAAAAAAGCAAGTGGACCTGTCCAATGTTTTTCTTCACTTTCTCGTTTACTGTGCCCTCCACTCACTTTCATAACTTACTGGACAAGTGAGTCACATCTGTGTCTAACTGAAGGAATAGGATAAATTCAGGAGGGTGTCAGAGGGATTTAGTGATATTTCTGTGATAATATCTTATGGGATTACTATCAATGTCATTTGTTTCATTAGCTTATAAACGGGAATGAGTGATATAATACTTTTTTTCACAGTGACTGTACTTAAGCATTAGTATCAGAATTAATTAGATTTTATACATTTGTGGTATACTACTATACTATTAGATTATTTCACAGCTAGTTTTTGCAAACAATACAGTATACTTTTTCAGTTGATTCATGTTTTCCTCACACACTATGTCATACATAAGTTAAGTTATGGTGAGTACATTTACTTCATCTCTGATTCCACATTTATATTTATCCTTTACATGTATATTAGTACTTAATGAGGTTCTTGTGATAAAAAATGAGGTGCTAAATTATAATAATTTTGTCACTTGCATTCTCCTTTGATTAGTTTGGGCTTCATCCCATTAACCGTTTCTAATTAATCTGTTGTGAACCCTAATGTGTAGGGTTTTATGCCTCGCTCAAGAGGTCACTGATCAGTATATTTTTTATATACAGTATGTCTGTTTTTGTTGAATCTAAAATGTGAAAACATTGTACAGTGAATACTTTGATACATAATTCAGTTGCATTTTCCTGTTACCGTAAACTATGTTATCAAGGAAGATTAAATAGCAAAAATGGAAGAAAAGGGAAATGTAACAGTTAATCTAGACAGCTTAAAAAAAGATTAACACCCATTGGAAGTTTCTGTTCATGTAAAACCAAAGAACTAAGATAGAATGGATGAGAATGAAAACCAAACCAGGACCACTAAGTTAACAGCTCTGGGTGGGAGAAGATTAAAATTTCGCGAAAATATAAACGGTTTTACGGGTCATATTCTATAATCCTGCATTTACTATTCAATGTTTTCTTTATGCCTGCATGTATGCAGTCCTCATTCCATTCTGTCTGTACCATTTCTTTTTTCAAGAATGATTAGCTTATTGATTATGATATACCTGAATTTGTAATGGGCAATGGGATAGATTACCTCATATGCACTGAGTAAGGAGTTTAAGATGGGTTGCCAGTATTAGTGCATAAAAGAACACACACACATGTGTAATTTTGTGAATGGAGGCATATAGATGGCCGATAGACTACTTTAAATCTATGTATAGCTCAAAATAAGCGTGTATCTACTCTGCTTCCTCCTCTACATAACTAGTAATATGGAGAGTTTCATATCATAGGCTAGTGATAGATACTCTAAATTATATCATATTTTTTCATGTGCAATGTGATTCTATTCGGTTGTATGATCTAGTTGAAAATCATATTGTACTATTTTCTATATTTCTAAAAAAAATATTAAAACTATAAAAAATATATATTGTGTATATTATCAGACCAGAAATTTTACAGTTCAATAAGCTAAAAGAATTACTGCTATTGTCATTATTATAATTCTTATTTATAATACTAATATCACCATCATTGTTATTATTATTATTATTATTATTATTATTATTATTATTATTATTATTATTATTATTATTATTATTATTATTATTATTATTATTATTATTAGCATTTTTTATAGTTAAATCAGTTTGTAAAGGAAAATAAAGTAGCAGCCAACGTCAAGCTAAACTTTATGATAGTGACTCCTGTTTTCCTTTTAACCTTTTTACCACAACATACTGATCTTTTTATGTTTTTAATTTTACCCTCATAAATGCAAATCCAACAATCCTTTTGCACATTTTAATTTTAGTGTTTTGAGGAACCCATCTTTTGTATTACAATATCTGCAGAGCTTATACTGTTTTTCTCTGTTTTACCAACTCTAAGATCTGTTTACCTCCTTTATCTATTAGTGTCCAGAACTATTGTCCCCTTTTTATGTAGGAGAGGAACTTCTTCCATTTTATTACCACACAAATAAAATTCTTTACATTGTTCCGTTCTTTTCACCTTATTCCTACAAACATTTGTAAACAATATTACCAACACACACACACCATCTTTTCCCATTCTCTTGACCAACAACTTTCATAAATATGGTCACCTTCTGCTCTTTCTCTAATCTTGATTCGTATTTTCATTACTGTTGTAATCTTTTATTTCATTTACATTATGTCCATTCGCTAATAGAACTGTAATTTTTACATTCATAATATAGCTTATACATTGGTAGTATTATTGTAACAGAATCATCAACTCTGGAATGATACGTGTTTCAAAAGTGATACAGTGAGAAGTCCATCCTTATAATTTGTTCTGTGATATAGTTTTTAGAAACAGTTCTATACCATTTGCTACTGTAATTTACAAATAAAATGTTTATATATAATTTATATATTATTATTCCTTATCCACAATGAGAACAGAAGTAAAATTAACCTGATTTTACATTTAAGTTGGCAGGCACTTTTACATTTTTTTTTCCGACCAGTTTCATGATAAGCATGATTTTTTTTTTAATTCCTTCAGATATAAGTTACATCTTTTAAGAGGTGAATACTAATCTCGACTAAGGGAAAATATTACCCAGAAAACGCTGCAAATAAACGGATTTTGAGGGAAGCGAAAAATCTATTTTTGGGTGAGATGGCCATGTCGTCCTGATGGAAGTTCCTAAAGGGTAGCTTCCTTGGGTATATTATAACTACGGCGATATTCCCAGAGAATTTACCTTAAGGTACCAGAATTCTAACTCCTGGAGGGATTATCCCTAATAAAAGAACCAGGGATATCGCGAAATATCAGAGGATGTATTCTTGACACGCCACATAGCAATCTGCACCCCGAACAGAGTTAACACTTCGAAGGGGTTAATTGGCAAGAAAACGAAAACGAGAAAGAAAGGAGAGCCGCTCGCAAGGTATCTCTCCTCTCCCGTTTCGTAAGCGTGCATTGCGCCGCTCACGGCGCCATCTGTATTCCTTGTAGCGATACACGAGGTGCTACAGATACTGTATGTAGGGAGGGGACCTACAGCCCTTTAAAAGAAAGGGAAGGGTGGGTCCATCAGGACGACATGGCCATCTCACCCAAAAATAGATTTTTCGCTTTGCTCAAAATCCATTTTTTGGGCTCAAGCCATGTCGTCCTGATGGAAGTATACAAGAGCATTACTGTATCTGTGGATTCTCAAAACGTGCCGTACTCCCCGAAGGTATTTCCCGGCCAACTAGACCTAGAGACCTAAGATGTTACCGTCATACATCTTTTCAACTAACCATAGACCATGTTAGTGCTTCCTGCCCCCTACAGGGAAGAGTTCTACTAGACTCTGGAAAAGTCTCGAAGAGTACATATACCTATGTATGAATAACAGACAAGCCAATATAGTGGTCTCACCCTATATCATGTAAAGCATAGTTTGTAAAGAACCACTGAGTCAATATGAAATATCGACCAGTTCTCCGTTCAATACTGGATTGGACAAAGGTTTATATCCGAGTAGGCGGAAAACTTGCATATCCGCCACCGTCCCCTCAGGGCATGGAGTCCTTCCGCCAAGGGAAAGCATAAACCAATGCAAAGAATGCTTGCATAAAGGAACAATCTATTAGAATTATCCATGATAAATATACATAGAATGTAATGCAAAATTATATCAAATAAATTGACACAGGTGAAGGAGACGCAAGGTTCACAAGAACTAGTTTATTGACGAACAATAAACAAAAGAGGTTAAACAACCGTTATATATATATAAGAGGAGGATAACCAACAAATAAGCATAAGCATGATAGTAAACAGAAACTTGTTTATCTGAAAGAAAAACATTAGCGCCACTTTTAACGTACCGAGGTATCAACATTATAAAAGTCTGTATTACTAATCAGTTACATTAGCGTTGGAAACGCTCGGCACACATGTCTGCACTTATGCTAGGTTCACCTTTGAAAGAGGAACAGTCAATGTGGGCAACCCAGTGCCCTAACACTTAGTTTGTAGAACAGTTCGTAACTACACACTCACCTCGGAATTAATCGTCCCAATTAAATCCACTGTTCCTCGCAGAGTTAAACAGCAGGGTTAACGACACAACCCACTGCTACCACAGACCTCTTTAGTTGCTCCACTTGCTTCGCATAGTGATGAAAGAACACTCTGGAAGACTTCCAGCCAGTGTATGAATGAAGATGTTCAAAATCCATACAATTAAAGAAATTTAAGGATGAGGCAACTTTCCTCGGATCGTGACCTGCGGGTGTACTGTCTGGATCCTCTCTGCGAATAAAATAGGTGATTTTCGCCCTAAGTTGTTTCAGTGATAAATTTGAGCCTGATGTTTCTCCCCTGAATAGTTGACCACCCCTGAAGTCTGAAGTTCTACGAAGATAGACCTTTAGGCATTCCACTGGACATAGAGATGCATCTTCTTTCAGAGGGCAGATTCTCCAGGGACCCCACCTGTTGGTGGGTAACTCGTTCTTGGCGAGAAACGTAGGATCCAGAAACAGGTTCAGTTCTCCCCCATCCAAGAACTGAACACGACCCCCTCTCTCGAGAGGGCTACAATTTCACTAACCCTGGCCCCCGACGCGAGTGCAAATAGGAAAATTACTTTTTGGGTCAAATCCTTTAAAGCACACTCCTCATTGTTCAACAGCGAAGCGAAATGAAGAACTTTATCTAAAGACCATGAAATGGGCTTTGGAGGTGCTGATGGTCTGAGCCTAGCACAGGCTTTCGGAATTTTATTAAAAATATTGTTAGCGAGGTCGACCTGGAAGGCATATAAAATGGGTCTTGTCAAAGCAGATTTACACGTTGATATTGTGTTGGCTGCTAACCCTTGACCATGGAGGTGGATGAAGAAAGATAAGCAGAAGTTCGTCGAGATCTTTTGCGGATTCTTCGCCTTGACAAAGGCCACCCATTTCCCCCAAGATGACTCATGTTGCCTTCTAGTAGATTTACACTTATATTCCTTTAGGAAGTCTATACTGTCTTTCGAAATCCCGAAACGTTTTCTCACCGGTAGGGAGAGAAAATCATGAGCTGCAGGTTCCAGGTTTTCTGTGATGAAGCACAGACAGTCGACTTCTGAACTCGCTGGGTCAGAACTGTATCTGGTAACGGTAGACACTTCAGCCGTAGTTCCAATGCCAGAGGGAACCACACGCTGTTCGGCCACTTGTGAGCCACTATTGCCGCTACTCCCTTGAAAGATCTCAGTTTGTTGAGGACCCTCAACAGAAGGTTGTGAGGAGGGAACAGGTAAATCCTGGACCATCTGTTCCAGTCGAGGGACATCGCGTCCACTGCTTCCGCCAAGGGATCCTCGTACGGGGACACGTAAAGGGGTAACTTCTTGTTGTCTTTCGTCGCAAAGAGGTCTATCTGCAGTTCTGGGACTTGACTCAAGATGAAGGAGAATGATCCTGCGTCTAGGGACCATTCTGACTCTATCGGTGTGAACCTGGATAGAGCGTCCGCTGTCACATTGCGGACTCCTTAAAGGTGAACTGCCGACAGGTACCACTTCTTCTTTTCCGCCAGTCGAAAGATGGCCAACATCACCTGGTTGAGTGGTGGTGACCTCGATCCTTGTCGATTAAAGCATCTCACAATCACCTCGCTGTCCAGCACCAACCTTATGTGGATCGAGCGACGAGGGGAGACTTTCTTCAAGGTAAGGAGTACTGCCATAGCTTCCAGAAAGTTTATGTGAAATGTCTTGAATAGATTGGACCAAGTCCCTTGGGCCTTCTTCCGATGAGAATGACCTCCCCACCCCTCCTTCAAGGCGTCTGTGTGAATAGTCAACGAGGGGGGAGGTGGCTGAAGAAGTACCGACTTCTTTAGTTGCCTGACTTGGGACCAAGGCCTGAGAAGCGTACGTAGACGAAGCGGAACTGGTCTTATCAGATCTCTTCGCGCGTTTGATGCATAACTTCTCCAAACTCCGGTTGCATCCTTTAGCTGTGCTCTTAGCACCGGGTCTGTTACTGAGGCAAACTGGAGGGAACCCAGCACTCTCTCCTGTTCGCGTCTTGATATCCTTTCGGAATCCAGAAGTCTCTTGACAGAACCAGCTATCTCCTTCCTCTTCTTTGCCGGGATGGAGAGTTGGTGTGACACTAGGTCCCAGTGGATTCCCAACCACTGGAACTTTTGAGATGGAGAAAGTCGAGACTTTTTTCTGTTGATCTTGAAGCCTAGATACTCTAGGAACTGGATCACCTGTAGGGAAGCTTGCAAACATCCTGTCTTGGATGCTGCCCACACTAGCCAGTCGTCCAGGTAGGCTACCACCTGGATTCCCTTTAGGCGTAATTGTTTGAGAGCTACACTCGCAAGCTTTGTGAAGATCCTTGGGGCTATGTTTAGCCCAAATGGCATGGCTCTGAAGGCGTAGAGTCTTCGATGTAGCTTGAACCCTAGGTAGGGGGAGAGTTGACGATTGATTGGAACGTGCCAATAGGCGTCTGACAAATCTATGGAGACGGTAAATGCCCTCTTGGGCAGTAAGGTCCTTATGTGTTGCAGTGTTAGCATCTTGAACTTGCAGTTCACAATGAACTTGTTGAGTGGCGACAAGTCCAGAATGACTCTGACTTTTTCTGAGTCCTTCTTGGGAACACAAAACAGCCTCCCTTGGAATTTGATGGACTTTACCCTTCGGATTACCCTTTTCTCCAACAGCTCTTGAATGTACTCCTCCAGAACGGGGGTGGAGTGTTGGAAAAATCGAGGGCACGGGGGTGGAGTGCTGTACCAGCTCCAACCCAGTCCATTCTTGAGTAGGCTGTGGGCCCAGGGAACGAAGGTCCACCGATCCCCAAAAATCTGAAGTCTCCCTCCTACCGGTATCATCTCCCTTTGACTGCTGTTGCCCTGAGGCCTTGCCTCCTTGACCGCGACCACCCCTGAATCCCCTCCCCCTTGAGGGGCGTCTAGAGGAACCTCTGGCTGCTCCTCTAGGCTTCGCTCGAAAGGTAGTTGACTGCCCTTCGAACGCTGGGTTAAATGCCGGAGACTGCGTCGACACGGCTTGGGGTAACCACGGGTACGTGGTCGGGGTTTGTGCCACCATTTGGGGCACTGTAGGCATAGGAAATTGCTGTTGCTGCTGCTGTCCGAATGGCTTGGCTGGCCGAGAGGGTAGCATAGTCTTCTTAGTCTTCCTCTTTGGTTGGGGACCCTCATCCGGGGAAGAATTTCTCTTGAGGGATAGGCCCCACTTCTGGAGAAGGTTTCTATTCTCCGTGGCGGCCTTATCTACAACCTCCTTGACCGCTTCACTAGGGAAGAGGTCTTTGCCCCAAATGTTGGAGGAGATTAGCTTCCTTGGCTCGTGCCTCACCGCAGCCGAGGCGAACACGAACTCCCTACAAGCCCTCCTAGCTTTGACGAAGCTATAAAGGTCCTTCGTCACTGTGACTAGGTGTGTCTTAGCCACTACCATGAACATCTCATGGACCTTGGGGTCACTTGCCATTGTCTCCAGAGTTGTTTGATGAGACATTGAGGCAGCAAGTCTTTCTTTTGTCTCAAGTTCCCTTCGCAAAAGAAAGTCAGACAGCTTGGGGAGGTTCTCACCGAACTGACGTCCGGCAATATCAGCCTCCAACTTCCCGACTGAGAAGGTAAGATGGACGTCCTTCCAGTCCTTGTGGTCCATGGGTAGGGCCAAAGACAGAGGTTTACACTCCTCCAAGGAGGGGCATGGCTTACCTTTCTCGACTGTTTTCAGCACAGCCGTAAACCCTTTCTGCATAAAGGGGAAGGCTCTAGAAGGAGAGGACACAAAGGAGGGGTGCTTCTTACTCAAAGCAGGTACCTTCGAGTTTGAGAAGCCCCTCTCTTTCATCGAGCTTGACAATAAAGCTTGAGCCTTAGCGTGGTCCAAAACTATGACCTCCTTCGGCTCTGTTTCTTCCTTTGAGGCTGGTTCCTTCCTTAGACGGACATAACAGTCCGAATACGACTCCTTGCTGAGCCAGAATTCCACCTCCTCAAGGGGGACTGAGCCCAACTTCTCCGAGATGACGATTTTTCCCGTCGTCGTAGGCATGTGCTCAGCATACTTCCAAGGGTTAACATCTGAGCACAAGGGAAGGTCTTTCACGCTGAGCTTCTTCTGGGGCCCACGTGATGCTGCAAGTCTCCGCATCACCAGCTCCATTGCAGCCGCCTTCTCATTATTCTTCCTCTGCATCTGTTGGATCATTCCAATGATGGAGGAAAGGGTCTTTCCCAGCTCATCTGGGAGAGAGGACGATGTTGAGGGAATAGGTTCAGTGGCCTGAACCGGAGTAGCCAACACCTCGTCGACCTCTTCCTCTTCATTGTCTGGAGCCTGCTCTTCATCCTGGTCTTCTGCCAGAAGGTCATCTTCCAGATGCTCGGACACCTCCGACATCCTATCGTCCAATTGGATGTCCTGC
>NC_090748.1:68367587-68380087 GCF_036898095.1 Palaemon carinicauda
ATTTTATAAAATGTAAACCGCAACCTTCCTTCATTTTCCTTTTTATATGCAGGGACGCATACTAAACATTTTCTTCTCTGGCAACTTCCACCTGAAGCCTGAATGTGAGAGGCTGAACTATTCAAGAGTAGTATCAAGAATACGTCAGCCATTTGTTGGCTATTCAAGGCGTGTTTCTGATGCTTCAGCCGGAATATTTTATCCGCTGCCGCTCCCTTCCACCGAGGCTCATCCCTTGCTCGTGGCTGGGGTCATTCATGAATTTTTCTTTGAGCATTCATGTTTCTCAGAGTGTACGCACTCCCGTGTATTGTTGAAGAAGACACTCGTTGAAATTGGAGTTTTAATACTGAATGGTGTTTGGGAAACCGTGGGGAGGATTTCGACGATGCCATATGCAACTTTTTAGTAGAATTAAGTTGGCGTTTGATTCACTGTTTTAATGAAAATTCTGTAATTTGATTGATAATAGGAATTCAAGGCCAGATTCTCATTTATATAGCCTTTGCAATGGTTTACACCTATTTTAATTAACTGTGGCCGTTTTTGTGAGCTATGCATGATGAGAGAGAGAGAGAGAGAGAGAGAGAGAGAGAGAGAGAGAGAGAGAGAGATGTAGCTGATTACAATAAACATAATTTTGTCCTCTCCTTCCCCACCTAGGTACTATCTAAATTTACAAATCATTTTATTTCCGCCTTCTAACTTCGAGAAAATATCCGAAGTCTCATATTAATCTATCATCCCATCTCTTCTCTCCCCCTGCATCGTTCCATTATCTTCCTTGGATAGTAATAATAATAATAATAATAATAATAATAATAATAATTTCTTACTGAGAAAAACTAGAAATATGATAATTCAAAATTATAATCCTAGAATGCTAAATATGGGCCTTGCTTTACGAAGTTTTGCCTGAATGAAGAGGTGAAGAAGTGTAGGAAAAAGGAACAACATAGGATATTTGTTGCACCTGAATGAAGCGTCCGAGACTTTCTTGTATTTCAGTTATTTTTAAAGAAACCCATTTCACCGTTTTTTTTTTTTTTTTTTTTTTTTTTTTTTTTTTTTTTTTTATTTTAAGACGACGAAGAAATTTTGTTTGTAAAGGTCAGTGGGAAAGGCAACTGAAACCAATGACCAGTTCTTGAACTTCTTGAAATAATGAAAAATAAGGGAAGATGAAAATAAGTTCCTCAGGTTATGAGGAAGCAATAGTCTTATAATGGGATCGAACACAATAGTCAGTAAAAGGACCAGGTTAACACATGGAGGCATTATAATACCAACATGGGTTTATAGATGAGAGAAAGTGCTAAGTGTGTGTGTGGTAAGTAGAAATTCTATGCTTGTGACAATGATGTTGAAACCCCATGCAAATTGTTATCATGTCACAAGGGATAACTGACAGGGAAATCTCTTATATTGGGGACGGAAAGACAAAAATAAAGCTATCAAACATCTCCGGTAACTAAAAGTTACAGGAACACAGTGAAAGGGGGTTCTAAGCTACACGCATGTTTTAAGATTATTTTTCATAATGACACTTACAGCAATTTCCTGAAACTCTTTCTGAACTACGAAATCTTCGATCCTCATAAGGTTGATTTGTTGTAAGAATTGTTCCAATTGAAAGTCTCTTCTCCAATTCCTGTTGATTTGGTTAATGTTATTAATATATACTTTATGATGCTTATCCAGACAGGAATAACAAGAAATGCACTAGATCATAATACTTTCCTATTATTATACTTCCTGTATGGCTTCCTTTTATATCCATGGATCTGATGAACTCATTGGGGATGTGATTCAGAGTATAAATATAAACCAGTAATGCTTAATCTTTTTTTTCAAGATATCTTCAAAAGATCTGATACATTGCGGTGGAAAATCACCTTATTTATGCAAGAATGAGAGTACAAATGAGCTTACAAATAGGGAACGAAGGAAAATCAATGAACACATAATAGAAGTAGCCCGATATCATCAGGGTCAGAAAGTAAGTCTCCAGGAGCAGATTTTATGTTCCAAATAATCTGCACAGTTAGCTCGATTTATTTGGAATTATATATATCCAGCTTAAACATTCCTAAATTGATATTCATATTGTTACTAACGGTTTATTTCATAATTGGATTTAATTATATTATTCTGGAGCATGACATTATGATATAAAATAAGTTTCACTTGACCAATTGAAAGCATGACTGTTTTCCGTCTTCCGAATAAAAATAGCATTGTTATTCTGTGCCTATCTGATATACAGTTGAATTTTATGAAACATCGGATTGAGGAAAAATCTCATTTAACCTTTTTTTAAGAAAAGATGAAAATGGCAGGATTTTTTATCATGAAAATATGATAATAAAATGAAATTGCTGGTTCATAGAAGACCTTGAGCCAAAATGCCAGTCACTTGTCGCCAACCCGTCTAAATAATGTCTGAATCCTGATCCGATGATTTAGTGGTATTATAAAGAGCAATAAAGAGGAAACTACAGGAATGTGTAGGCTAATCTGAGGATATCCGGTCTCATTTCTGGAAATGCTTGTATAAGATTAAATAAAAATGTTATAGACTGTATAGAAAGTAATATGAATAAAATTAAGTAATATCTAAATAAGAAGAAAAACTTTATCAAATGGTTTCATATGACATCAAAACACAGATTTCCTAACATGGTGGATCGCCTGTGCGTTGTGCTTCATATAATCTAGCAAAAAAAAAAAAAAAAAAAAAAAAAAAAAAAAAAAAAAAAAAAAAAAAAAAAAAAAAAAAAAAAAAAAATATTCTAAATCTATTGCTCGGTACCATCTCAGAAGTAAATATAAAAATGACGTACACTTATCAAATAGATTAAATACTTTAGATTGATGAGGATTATAGACTTGTGAGTCTTGAAATTGTATCATCATTCATCTCAGTACCATTAATGATTTCTGATAACTTAGACAACAGAACCTGGGCATATATAGACAAAAAAGTATTAAGAAAAAATTATAGTATGGACGTATGTTGTTGATTGTGAAATACTATGATAAAAGTTGTGAAATACAATGATAAAAGAAAGAGTTTATATTTGTACTTATGTAGACAAGGTGTGGCGGGATGTTGCAAGAACAACCACCACACCTTTGAATCACTCTAAACAGACCAATGACTCCTCAATACAAACTTTCCCCTTACGTTATCTTAAACTGGACTCTTAGACTGAAGGGAAACAAAAACAAAACATAACCTAAAAACTATATTTCTTACAAACTAAAACTTAACACAAAACTGATAAAAAAAACCTAACACCATTCATATAAACCAAATAAACACCCTAACAACCTTAAATTTACACCGCACACCAACACCAAAATTTGTATGTTTATATATGTTGACACCAACACACTCGTTCACAAACTGCCGAACTGTCTTGCACGGCACAACCACAGCTTTGTGGTTAGCAATACACTGTGTGGCAATTTTCCACAACTACCTCCCTGATTGGGGTCCTGGATATCATTATCATCATCATCATCATGCGTAATCTTGATAAACAGGCCAGGTCATCAACAGTTGGGCAATTCAAAAGAGCAGTCTAACATAATCAATTAAAGGCCAGGTCACCAACTATCAATCAAAAAAAAAAAAAAATCTCTCCTAAGGAGGATAACGGCTCAAAAAATAAACAATCACTTCCAACGCTGGTCGAATAGATAATAATCCAGCATTCAAACAGAACTGACTCTTGCTGTAGTCAAATCAAAATAAGCATTCACCCAAGACATTCACCACTGTCGTAACCTATCGAAAAAAAAAGAAAAAAAAAAAAACCTCATTTATACCAACAGTCTTTCTCACAACAAACAATTAATACACTAACTACCTTTCGCTCGCTGACACAATCTCTCTCTCTCTCTCTCTCTCTCTCTCTCTCTCTCTCTCTCTCTCTCTCTCTCTCTCTCTCTCTGGATTTGGCAAACAAAAAATTAATAAAAATAAATAAAAACTAATCCTCCACAAAGGGAGTGTCTGGTTTAGTGGGAGAATGATTAGTAGACAAGTCTGTGCTTTGTCTTGATGACTGTTGAACATCCTTATAGATAAATTGATTTGGGGTGTCAGAGAAAGGATATTTTATATGAGTGTAAACTTATGGGATAAGAATTGATTTGTTGATGGAGTGTGAAGCGACTGATGCTTGCAGATAATGTAGTGCTAGTTGAGGATAGTTAAGAGAAACTTCAGAAACTGGTAAAAGTTTAAAAGTGTTTGCAGGATAAGAAAGTTGAGGGTAAATGTGAGCAACAGTAATGATATCAATGTAAACGAGAATCAGGAAGTGGAGCAAAGAATGTCAATATGGATGATGGAAGAATGGACGTTAGTGATTCACTTAAGTTTTTGGTAGTAAGTATAATATATAATAGTAAGATGGGAAAAGGGTCAAGTATATAGAATAGGCTAAACAAAGGAGATAGTAAGCTGCTGGGAAAAGACTGAGAAGAG
Organism: Palaemon carinicauda; assembly: GCF_036898095.1. Classification (NCBI taxonomy): domain Eukaryota; kingdom Metazoa; phylum Arthropoda; class Malacostraca; order Decapoda; family Palaemonidae; genus Palaemon; species Palaemon carinicauda. The sequence continues at coordinate 68,372,086 of NC_090748.1, forward strand.
ACTTGGTTTGTGTGTGGAAACAAAGGAGGGAATGTATGTTAAGTCTACTATTCTTTATGGAAATGGAATGTAGATGTTGAGTTGTAATGAGAAAACAGGTTTAAAATGGGTTGAAATTAACTGAGCAATAAATTTTGTAAAAGAAGAACTGGGATAGGGGGATATATTAAGATCCATTGAAGAAGGGGAAACGAACAAAATTACAGGAGTGGATCCGAGTATTTTGAAGTCATGTCGAAGAATCGCCAACGACATATTAGTGAAAATAGTGCATAAAAAGGATGAGGGGAGAAACACTTAGGATTGGTTGGATATATGGATGAAAGACGTGTTTGGGAAAGGAATGGTTAGATAACAGCAACACCAAGAGTGAGGTCAAGAGACAAATGAATTTTGCAACGTGTGTATGCAGGATTGATGCACTCTGATTAACTTTCTGTGCAGATATATGGAGCGACGAATGTTATGAATGTTTTACTGTACAGGAAATTAATTTACAATTCAGAAGTTTAAGAATGAATGTAGAAGTGGCGGTTTTGTGTAGAATCCTAAATCTATTTGGGTAAACAGTTTGATAATGAAAAGAGTAATGTAAAATTGATGAACAATTTCAACTACAAGTAAGTGTCTGCAAAGAAAAGTCAAATGAAATTCATTGCTATGTCAGTTGGTTAACTCCTGGTTCAAAGATAAATCCCCTGTGATAAAAGCAACCTTCCATTGAACAGCATAGAATTAAATTGTGCTCAATTTAAAAGTAATGACGCAGTAAAACGTTGATTTCTTTGATAGGGAAGAGTTTTAGTAACTGATGAATGCATGTATGATAATCTATAGTCTGTACCTATTTCAGTTATTTGAATACTTCCCAAGGAAAAAAATCATCATGATAAGGAAATTACCATTTATGTATAGTTAAGTCAGCCCACTTTACATCTATTTCCTCTTATCGCTAATTCTTTTCTGTATAAATAAACAGGTATGTAATTTGAGTGGTCTGAGATTATGATAAAATATATATATCAACTAGTTACCCAGAATCATGTTACATTCTGAATTTCGAAGAAAATGACAGAAGTGTAACACAGCAGATAATAAGTCAGGAAGTAGCTTGAATTCTATGGTTTTCGTTTTTAACCGATTATAAAATAACCCATTGATAAATTAAAGTCATAATGATGGCAATGTCCCCTTAGCAGTACTATAGAGCATTGGTAAATTTGAGATTCCATCTTATAATGAGCCAGGAAGCAATTTGAATTTTTCTTATCATAAACGACAAGAAAAAAATCCATTGACGAATGATAGTTATGATAATGGCAACAAGCTCTTAGCAATAGTTTGCAGAACTGATAAAACTTGAGATTCATTATACGGAAGTCACGATGCAAGTATATATGAATAAGATAACGTTATCTTGTGGACTGAGATACTGGTCACCGCAGGATGGACTGATAACGCCCATGAAAATTAATTACGGCATTGGTCATTAATTTGATGAAAGATAATAGGTAAGAGATAGCAAACAACGAAGACAATATTTACCGGACGGTGTTCAGATATCCCCCAATGGGGAGTTCAAACAATTATTATAAAAGTCAGCCCAGAAAGTGTTTACGTAACCTTCCCTCATCTGTCTGGTAGAAGAGAGGCACTGGCTGAACAACCTCTCTTCTTCTTTTCTACCGTTATCCCTACATTAAGGGGTCGGTTTCCTGATGCGTCCTCTTAATAGCATCAGGCTTGGTTTGTAATTTGGCAAAGGATTTTTACGATCGGTGCCTTTGTAGTCATCATCAACAGTTATTGGCGGTTGGCATAACCTTTGACTAAATAGTCTAACTGCATGGCAGCAATTATTATTATTATTTATTACTTGCTACGCTACAACCATAGTTGGAAAAGCAGAATGCTTTAAGCCCAGGGGCCCCAATAGGGGGAATAGCCCAGTGAGGAAAGGACCTCATAAATCTCTAGTGGTAGTATTTCAACGGGTGGCTGGTGCCATGGCCAACCTACTACCTATAAATTTCCATAGTTATTGGCAGTGGGCCTTTTACTATAAAGCATGACTACAAGGTAGCAGCTGTCCTTTAAATGTTTTCTACGATACACAGGACGTATGGTAGTAGCATTCCTACAGGGCAAGGCTGAACAACTTCCCTTCATCGATGCCAAATATTTAATGCTCACTCAAATAACTTGCGACAATTTATTTATCTATTTATTTTTTCTAGTCATAAGAGAAGGCTACATAAGGATCTAGAGAGAAATTGATGATGAGTACATTGGATCCCTCTCTATGGATACGGCTCAAATTACTTTGCCTAAACATACACTGAATAGTCTGACCTATTCTTTCCACAGTCTCCTTCGTCCTCATACACTTGAGAACACTGAGATTACCAAACAATTCTTTTTCACTGAAGGGGTTACCTACTGCACTGTCATTGTTCAGGTGCTAAATTCCGCTTGGTAAGGGTGAAAGAGACTCTCCATCTATGATAAGCATCACTTTAGGAGGACACCCTAAAATCCAACCATTGTTCTCTAGTATTGGGTAGTCCCGTAGCTTCTGTACCATGGTCTTCCACCCCTCTTGGGGTAGATTTCTCTTGCTTGAGGGTACACTCGAGCACATTATTCTATATTGATTTTCTTCCTCTTGTTTTTTGAAGGTTTTATTTTTTATTTTTGTCATTAGGATATTTTAAGTGTTCATTATTGCTTTTGTAGTTCATTTATTTCCTTGTTTCCTTCCCTCAATGGGCTCCTGTTGGAGTCCTTGGGCTTATAGAATCTTGCTTTTCCAACTAGGGTTGTAGCTTAGATTATAATAATAATAATAATAATAATAATAATAATAATAATAATAATAATAATAATAATAATAATAATAATAATAATAATTAAGCATATATAAAATAGTCGGGATCTTTTCTTTAACACAGTTAAGGGGCTACTTCCCCTTTTGGTAAGGGGAGAAGACACTCTTTACTTATGGTAAGAAGCCTTTCGAGGAGAAGGCAACATTTCTATTAATACTCTCTTCTTGATTATTTTAAATGGGATTTCAGGTTGGCTCAATAGAACGGCCAAGGGTGCTTGGCGGTTTATCAAGAGGCTGCCTTTTCCCTACCGCTTCTAAAACTTAATTCTTTACCGTCATATTCAAGATTATGTTGACTGTGTATCCTTGCATGTATATATTCTCTAACTATACAAAAGCTAGCATATTGAGAAAGTATTTAAAGTTTTTTGGAAGATGTTTTTTATCCGGAGCAGAGGTATTAATTAATTTAATGGATCATGTCTAGAATATTGTTCTCCTGTGTGGTCTTCTACGATTGACTCTCATCTTAACTAGTTAGACAAATCGCAAATTACTGGACAAAATCTCACAATCCAATTCCTTTTACCTATCATGGACTGGGACGATTTTGTTAAGGAATTCCATCATGATGCACGAGTAACTATTTAACATTGAGAAAGATAATTAAAGGGAGAGATTTATTCATGATAAAATGAAATTCCCCAAAGCTCAGTTCAAAGGGATGCTTAGATTTTGTAAAGAAACTGAGGATGTAATTGTATTTAATAAAACTGCCACTAATCTTAGTAGCAATGAAAATGTCTTGGAGAGAATTAGCTAAGGAAAAAATCACACGCTTCTTTACTGGATATTATAAAATATGGACGAGTTTTGAAAAAAAAAACTACCCAATTATGCGACGAACATTATTTGAAACTAACTATAGTCCCTACTTTTCCTGCGCCAGACCAACAGTAGTTCCCAAACTTTTGTTCTCTCATTTCCCCCAGCACCCAGTTCAATCATCCAGATTTTACCCTTTTCGTTTATGAGTCAGAGAGTAGTTAAAACACGTGACTATTTACTAATTTATTCTAAAAAATGGAGGAATATTCATGTAGTTACATCTCTCTCTCTCTCTCTCTCTCTCTCTCTCTCTCTCTCTCTCTCTCTCTCTCTCTCTCTGACATGAGAAAGCCTATCTGAATTTCTTTTTATTGCTAGTAGCCAGTGTAATTATTTCCCCACCCCCGGGAGCTTCAATCGACCAGCTTTGAGGCCTCTTAATATTTCAAGTAATAGATGATGGGCTGACAGCTTTGCATTTGACTGAGGCACATCCAACATTCAGAATCTTATTGAGCGTTATCATTACTTTATGTTTCTGTCATTCATACCTGCCAAAGCTCTTATTCTTGTTATACTTTCTGCTTTGATGAAAGATGAAAACGCTGATCACATTGACGTTTCCAATTATAGGTTGATTGGTCTACCCACTGTTCTCTTGAAGAAATGTGAAAAGTACTTAACAAGTGACAACCATTTCACCTATGACGCCAGTCATGGGAAAGTAATGTCCGTACATATTTACCTCCGCTAACAAAGTTGGAAGGAGGTTATATTTTCGCCCCTGTTTGTCCGTTGGTCTGTCTGTTTGTGAATAACTTCCTGGTTACACTTTTAATCAGAGTAGGTTAAAGGTCAAGGTTATCGTCGAGCAAAAGGTCGACCGAAATTGATTCTGGGAAACTCAAGCTGGTTTCGAGAAATGAGCTGCCGTGGCGGAGGTTTGCACTCTCAAATTCCCTTTCCCGTCTTAAAATGTAATGAAAGAATATAATGTGAGTATTCACTTTCTTCATATATATGCCAAAGGGTTTTGATAAATTGCTTTTTAAGAGGTTATTGAAGTATTGTTAAAAAGAGATGTTTCTTACTAAATTGATAAACTTCTATAGGACTGGTATAAAAATCGGACAATAACTCAGGGGCCATGGGGGTGAGTTTTCTACATTCTGCGGAGTAAGACACGGAGGTTTACTTTCACCTCATCTGTTTGGTGGATATATGGATGACCTCTCATGCAGATAAAGAAAAAATGATGGGATTTTAAACCACCTATTTTATGCGCAAGATATTGTAAGAATTACACATCCAGTGGGTGGGCTATAGCAGTTTGCAAACATTTGCCATCATTTCAAGTCCGAGAGGCTTTTATCGCTAATTGTATGAAATTTTCTACAGACAAGATGATATCACTTTTCATATCAATGTTTTTAGAAAAAAAAAAAAACTATAGTTTTGTATAAAAAATAAACTATTTCACCTTTCAAAATCCAAACGACGACCGTGATGAATACTTGTATAGAGATCTACTGTATGTGAAAGAAGAAACATTGATTTAAGAAATTTTACCTAGTGTTAAAAAATAGTTATTTTAAAACTTATTGCACAAATTCTTTTTTGGGCTCAAGCCATGTCGTCGTGATGGAAGTTCCTTAAAGTAGCTTCCTAAGTGATATATGTACTACAGTGATATTCCCAGAGAATTTTACCTTTAGGTATCCAGAATTCTAACTCCTGGCGCGAATTTTTCCAAAGGATATCGCATAATATCAGCGGACGCATTCTTGACACGCCTCCATCAGGACGACATGGCCATCTCACCCAAAAATAGATTTTTCGCTTCGCTCAAAATCCGTTTTGTATGTCTGGTTTTCGGAGGAAAACAACGAACTATAGATAAGCTAAGGGATTTCTATTCCGAGGCATGCAAGTGCATCGGCCCTTTTTATAGTTCTTAGATTTTGGGGTAATCTAACAAACAAACGAAGCTCTTTAACAACAAGGCTAATGCGTTGAAAAGCCTTCTGTAGTCTTGGTTCACCTGGTGTATTCATTTGTTAACATTTTATCATTATTACTAGCTAAGCTGCAAGCCTAGTTGGAAAAGGTAGATGCTATAAGCCCAAGGGTTCCAACAGGAAAAAATAGTCCAGTGAGGAAAGGAAAAGAGGAAGTAAATACACGATATGAGAAATAATGAACAATTAAAACATTTAAAAAACAGTAACGACATCAAAACAGACATTTGATATATAAAATATCAAAAGACTTATGTCAAACTATTCAACATAAAATCATTTGCTGCAAGTTTGGACTTTTGAAGTTCTACCAATTCAACTACCCGATTAGGAAAATAATTTCTCAACTTGGTTGCAGGTGGAATAAAACTTCTTGAATACTGTGTAGTATTGAGGCTCATGATGGAGAAGGCCTGACTATGAGGATTAACTGCATGCCTAGTATCACGAACCAGATGAAACTGTTCGGGAAGATCTGAATGTAAAGGATGATCAGAATTATAAAAAAGCTTATGCAACATGCATGATGAACTAATTGAACGACAGTGCAGTGCAAGAGTTTAATATTTAGATCAGGAATAAGAAATTTATTAGACCGTAAGTTATTGTCCAACACATTAAGACGGTGAAGTACAAGCGTACATCTTTGGATAAAGTACGGACTCAGTTGGAAGGATCAAGTGGTTGGAATATAGAAGATGGAGAGAAAAGGAGAAATTTTTTCCTTTGTGGATAATAATAATAATAATAATAATAATAATAATAATAATAATAATAATAATAATAATAATAATAATAATAATAATAATAATAATAATAATTCTTTATTTCCAATTTATACATTGGGTATTAATATCCATGTTAAGGATAATCCAAAGCATCAAGTACACAGAGAAACTAAACATGATATAAAAGTTTTAAATTGTTGATAAAAATATACGTACTCAAAATAATAAAAAGGCATTTAAAACTATAACCACGAGTCTTATAAAATCCAGGAAAAAACAAAATGTATAATAGTTCTAAAAGTACTGATAAAAATATATGCATTTAAAACGTTAAGAGCATATAAAACCATACTATTAGAACATTAAAAGTATTGATAGAAATATAAGTTGTTAAAACATTGAAATCCATAAAACATCATAAAAATCTATAAAGCTCAAAGGTAAAATTAAAGTAACACATTATAACACTTTTAAATATAGATATAAATATAAGTAGCTAAAATATTAAATGTAAGATATAATATAAAGATCAAGTACCATTTAAAAGATGTTTCTTTAATTTGTATTTAAAAGACGGTAACGAATTAGTTTCCTTTAAAGGGACTGGTATACTGTTCCAAAAATGAGGACCCCTCACTGTCATCTCTCTCGATCCCATATCAGTTCGAACTCTCCTTTCGAACAAATTGTTAGCTTGTCTGGTAATGGAGTTTACAGTCTGAAGATTATATAGCCACTCTGGTAAAATGCCTCTTAAAATATTAAAGATTAAAATACATACATCATATCTGTATTTCTCTTTCATTTTTAACCAGCCCAGTTTTATTAGATTCGGAGTGATATGATCATATTTACTCACCGTCCCAAGGGCCACACGAGCTGCAAAATTCTGTAGTTTTTGTACTTTACTCAGGTGCTTATTATTCGCTGACCCCCAGACGGTGACAAAATAATTGATCAAGCTTAGAGCTAAAGATTGTACTACAATTAAGCGTGATTGGGGTACAAAATATTTTTTTCACTCTATTCAGATATATTAAGGTTCCCATAACTTTCCTGTGAATCTTGTCTATGTGCGTCTCAAAAGTCATATAATTATCGAAGAAAACCCCAAGGTTCTTAACACTGCTTAGAGGTTTGATTTGACTGCCTTCAAAATTTATTGTCAGATTCGGATTAATGCGATTTAAATATTGCCTTGTTCCTATAAAGATACTTTGTGTTTTCGCAGTATTTAATAACAAACCATTTTTTTGAAAGTAAACTTTGGCCATAGATAATATGTTGTTAGCTCGTTCCACGATAGCTTCTACATCGTTACTATCTCCTTCAATGAGAATTTGCGTATCGTCAGCATATTGAACCACAAAGCAGTGGGGCAGGTAATTAACTAGGTCATTAACGAATATAATGAATAAAATTGGTCCCAAGATTGAACCTTGTGGAACTCCAAATGATACTAGTTTGGTGGAAGAAATAGTATTTTTTATTTTAACAATTTGATGGCGGTTGGTAAGATAACTTCGAAACCAGGCTGTATCAATATTTAACATTTCGCATTTTCTGAGTAAATTTTCATGACTCACACTATCAAAAGC
>NC_090748.1:68390087-68397587 GCF_036898095.1 Palaemon carinicauda
TAGTCAAGACTTGAGAGGAATATTTTGATTTTGGAATGCCCTTAGCCTAGAAGAGCTGCCTACCATAGATAAAGAGTCTTCTACCCTTAATAAGTGGAAAATAGTTATTGAATCATTGAACGATTATAGTGCAGTAGTATACTCCTTGAGTGAATAAGATTTTTTTTTTTTTCTTAGGTAATCTTAGTGTTGTCAGATGTATGAGGAAAGAAGAGAACGGGTGAAGAATAGGCCAGGCTATTCAATATATGTGTGGGCATAGGAAAAATGAGCTCTGACTAGAAAGGGTTGTCCAGTGTAGTACTATCTGGCCGGTAGTAAATCAACGGTTGGCTGGTATCTTGTCCAACCTACTACCTACAACCAATTATTTTAGTAACCCTGGGGTGATTTGAGCCGAAGTTGGTGTAAAGCTTTCAACCATAGTAAAGCTACGGTGTATTTCTCTGTTGTAAATGAAGTTCTTGATCAAATGGTACGGGTTTAAGGTGAACAGTGCCTGCAGATTATCTTTATTTTCATTAAATTTTTTAATGTAAATTTTACACGATTTTTAGATGATGGAGAAAGAAAATTTTCTTGGTAGCTTAATGTAGCAATTTCAATTGTCCCGTGATGCCGCTTTTTCGATATCCTAAATTTTTCTTAATGGGGAATTTATATATGATTATATAAAATTTAACTGTTTTCACCCTTTATTATTTGGTGAGATTTTCATCTTAATTCCATAACATAAGTAAGTTTTTAGCTCTAAGTTGAAACTAATATAATGGGATACACGATTCTGAGTTGGTCAGTCCCACTTTTATTATTATTATTATTATTATTATTATTATTATTATTATTAAAAGTAGTATTAGAAATTGTCACCCGTTGACATACTACCGCTAGAGAGTTATGTGGTCCTTTGACTGTCCAGACAGTACTACATTGGATCCTTCTTTCTGGTTACGGTTCATTTTCCCTTTGCTTACACATACACCGAATAGTCTGACCTATTTTTTACATATTCACCTCTGTCCTCATACACCTGACAAGACTGAGATTACGAAACAATTCTTCTCCACCCAAGGGGTTAACTGCTGCACTGTAATTGTTCAGTGGTTACTTTCCTCTTGGAAAGGGTGGAAGAGACTCATTGGCTAAGGTAAGGAGATCTCCTAGGAGAAGGAGATTGAAAAATCAAGCTACTGTCCTTTATTCTTGGGTAGTGCCATAGCCTCTGTACCATGGTCTTCCACTGTCTTGGGTTAAAGTTCTCTTGCTTGAGGGTACACTCGGGCACACTATCAATCTTATTTCTCTTACTCTTGTTTTTTTTAATGCATTTATAGTTTATATATGAAATATTTATTTTAATATTACTGTTCTTGAAATATTTTATTTTTTTTTTTGCTTCTTTTCCTCACTGGGGTATTTTCCCTCTTGGAGCCCCTGGGCTTATAGCATCCTGCTTATCAAACTAGGATTGTAGCTAAGCAAGTAATAATAATAATATTTATTATTATTATCATTATTATTATTATTATTATTATTATTAATATTATTATTATTATTATTATTATTGAAGCCCTTAACTTCAATAGGCGTAGGAGATGATGATGAAGATGATGATGATGATGATGATGATGATTATTATTATTATTATTATTATTATTATTATTATTATTATTATTATATCTCCCTAACACAATGATTTTAAATTTTTTTGTAATAGCACACTTGCTTTAATTTACCTTGAAATCCACAACAATCTTCTGCTAATTTACTGGTTGATAGGACTACAGGAATCAAAAGGAAATAATCTTATGTGGAGAATCAATGATTTTATATCACTAGAAGAACAATTGCTATCTTGACGCTGAAATGACGTCAAATGAGGGAAAGGACTGACGAGTTTCCAAAATGAGGGACAAAAATTAACACCTGTAACTCATTCTTAAATTTCTTTGAATTAGCAAACAATAGTGGCTTGTTTTGGATCAGTCAAGATATTGTACGAATTACTCATCCAGTGGGTGGGCTATAGCAGTTTGCAAACATTTGCCATCATTTCAAGTCCGAGAGGCTTTTATCAGTAATTGTATGAAATTTTCTAAAGACAAGATGATTGCGCTTCTCATATCAATTGCTGTTAGAAAAGAAAAACTATAGTTTTGTATCAAAGATAAACTGTTTCACCTTTCAAAATCCAAACAACGACGGTGTTGAAATACTTGTATAGAGATCTACCGTATGTCACGAGAAGAAACATTGATTTAAGAAATTTTACATAATATTAAAAAATAGTTCTTTTATAACTTATTGTACAAATTCTTTTTTTGGGCTCAATCCATGTCGTCGTGATGGAAGTTCCTTAAAGTAGCTTCCTAAGGGATATATGTACTACAGTGATATTCCCAGAGAATTTTACCTTTAGGTATCCAGAATTCTAACTCCTGGCACGAATATCCTTAAAATTTCTCCAAAGGATATCGCATAATATCAGCGGACGCATTCTTGACACGCCTCCATCAGGACGACATGGCCATCTCACCCAAAAATAGATTTTTCGCTTCGCTCAAAATCCGTTTTGTATATCTGGTTTTCGGAGGAAAACAACGAACTATAGATAAGCTAAGGGATTTCTATTCCGAGGTATGCAAGTGCATCGGCCGTTTTGTAGTTCTTGGATTTTGGGGTAATCTAACAAACAAACGAAGCTCTTGGCCTACCGTTAAAGAAGTCTGGAAATCACACTGTCATGAAAACGTTCCAACTTGTCTGCTTACACAATTTACCAACAATATTAAAGCGCTGAAAAAGCCTTCTCTAGTCTTAGTTCACGTCGTGCATTCTTTTTTTTTTTTTTTTACAAGTATGTATTGTTAATTTTATTGCTATTAATAGCTAAGCTACAACCCTAGTTGGAAAAACTAGATGCTATAAGCCCAAAGGATCCAACAGGAAAAAATAGTCCAGTGAGGAAAGGAAAAGAGGAAGTAAATACACGATATAAGAAATAATAAACTATTAAAACATCTAAAAACAGTAATTACATTAAAACAGACATTTAATATATAAAATATCAAAAGACTTATGCCAAACTATTCGTCATAAAATCATTTGCTGCAAATTTAGACTTTTGAAGTTCTATCAATTCAACTACCCGATTAGGAAAATAATTTCTCAACTTGGTTGCAGGTGGAATAAAACGTCTTGAATACTGTGTAGTATTGAGGCTCGTGTTGGAGAAGGCCTGACTCTGAGGATTAACTGCATGCCTAGTATCACGAACCAAACGAAACTGTTCGGGAAGATCTGAATGTAAAGGATGATCAGAATTATGAAAAATCTTATGCAACCTGCATAATAAACTAATTGAACGACAGTGCAGTGCAAGAGTTTAATATTTAGATCAGGAATAGGAAATTTATTAGACCGTAAGTTATTGTCCAACACATTAAAACGCAGAAGTACAAGCGTACATCTTTGGATAAAGTACGGACTCAGTTAGAAGAATCAAGTGGTTGGAATATAGAAGATGGAGAGAAAAGGAGACCTTTTTTCCTTCGTGGAAGAAATATCCTTTGATACATACTGTAAGTGCAAGCCCACATTATCGGATATATTACGGACTCAGTTGGAAGATCTAGTGGTTGGACTATGGAAGATGGAGAGAAAAATAAACTTCTTTTTTTATTATTATTTTTTTTTTGAGCAGGAAATATCCTTTGATACATAAGTACAAGCCCACATTATCGGATATATTACGGACTCAGTTAAAAGAGCCAAGTAATTTGGTTATGGAGGATGGTGAGAAGAAGATTTTTTATTGATGAGGAAATATCTTTCGATGCAGATGCATAGGCGTTCATCATCGTTTAAAGTACGGACTCAGTTGGAAGGATAAAGTTGTTGGATTAGGGCAGATGGAGAGAAAAAGAAACTTTTTTTTTTTTATGTGGAAATATTCTTTGTGCAGAATTACAAGTCTAAATCATAAGATAAAATACAGACTCAGATGGAAGGATCAAGTGGTTGGACTATGGAAGATGGAGAGAAATAGAAACTTTTTTTTTATTTTTTTATTTTTTATTTAGGCAATATCCTTTGAAGTAGAAGTATAACACTACATCAACATTTAGAATACGGGCTTAGTTGGAAGGATCGTATGGTTGGACTATGGAATATTGAGAGAAATACTTTATAGTTATCTGCGAAAAACCTCATGCGAAACTCTTTATATGAATGCCATGCTTGGTGACAAAAATGATGCGATCCAAGAAGATGATTTTACAATCCGAGAGCAGGTTTCGGTGCCAAGAACAAGTCATTTGAATGCCATCAAAGGTGAAGCTCAACTCGGGTGAACTGGTTTCATCCAACATTCACCGCCAACTTAATCAGAATAATAACAGTAAATTCAAATATCTGAGTAAATCTTTGCTATGCATTGAAGATATTCGCTGTCCGAGCAACTTCAACCTATATCTTTCTAATACCTTCTCTTTCATGTATACTGTAAGTGTAAGTCTGTGTAATTACTGGTGTCTCTTGGAAAATGAAGAATTTATTTGATTATGTTACGAAAAGGTTGTCGAGAGCAGCCAATAAAATAACCAAACCTTCAGTTATTCCAACAGTTTACTCGCTGCAAATAATCATTACATTAACTACCTCATTCTCTCTTTCTAACACTGAATAATTTGACAAAACAAAACTTAAATGTGACAACCCAAAAGGAAATCCTTCACAACATATTGCATGAGACTGTGTTTATACTGTTTTGTTCTGTTTCTATACTGCTCTCTCTCTCTCTCTCTCTCTCTCTCTCTCTCTCTCACTCTCTCTCTCTCTCTCTCTCTCTCTCTTAATGCATGGCCATTCTACAACCCCTTTAAAATCTTCCGTTTACATGCATAATGTTGGAGTTTCTATTTTAGTGCAAACAAATGACTCACGACATAAAAGTTCTAGATAAATTAAGTGTGTGTAGACTTGTTCTAATATGAAAAACTGACGAACCTTGTCGGTAAGTGTATAAAACGGTTAATAATGATTATTTTATGGTTAACTTGTTCATTCTTGACCGTTATCTCTTAGGGAAAAACAACCTAATATTGAGGAAGTATAGGCTTAGATACATTCAATCGCGACTGCACACACACACACACACATATATATATATATACATATATATATATATATATATATATATATATATATATATATATATATATATATATATATATGTGTGTGTGTATATATATATATATACATATATATATATGATATATATAATATATATACATATATATATATATGATATATATAATATATATGCATATATATATATATATATATATATATATATATATATATATATGTATATATATATGTATATATATATATATATATATATATATATTTATATATATATATATATATATATATATATATATATATATATATGTATATATATATATATATATATATATATATATATATATATATATATATATATATATATATATATATATATATATGTGTGTGTGTGTGTGTGTGAGTGTAAGGCTAACTTACGAGATTTATAATCGTTAACAGAGAGAGAGAGAAAAAATTTAAAAGTTTAGAGAGAGGCATTCATAAATGGTATGATTCTGTGTAAAGGTAGGATACAAAGGGGATAAGATGTTAAAAACTGATTGACGAAGTTTATGAACTTATACCCACACTTTATGGCACAGGTTAAAAGGTTAGACAGAGAGACAGAAAAAAAAACCCCCAAACACATGATTCACAATGAAGGAAGAAACATAGGTAATAAGAGGTCTTAAAGGCTGCTTGAGGAAGCCTATAAGTTTATGCAGTATTATGACTGAGCTCTTAACAACAGGATATGAATAACGTGTGGGATACCCGAGGCTGGACAGAACAAGAACATGACCAATTGAAGTCAGCACCGGAAGACACCCACGTTAACTCTGTAAGGCTCTTAGCCAATGGTTGAAACAGTTAGTTAGGATCCAGAGTTCCAGACTCCCAGCTGTGAGGTGTGACAAGTGAGCTAATAAACCAAGAATTTTCTAAATGCCGTTAGAGGCTATTGTATACATTTAACCTAACTCCATGTATAGATGCTTTACCCTGCCATATGGATTTAATTTCTTTGTTTCCTTGGCATGAATAACCTGCGATATCAGGATGCCAGAAAACCTAAAATAATCCAGCCCTTTCTTTCCTAGAGACTATATCTGTCAAGTGCCGTTCATAGGAATACATACTATTATTGCACAAATAAAGCAAATGAAGATAATAGCCTATAAAGGTAGCTTGTGATGTAAATTGAGAGAAACTAAGGTCATGTTGCTTAACACCAAAATCAACTCACATCCTAACTCAAACGCCGAACAATTACAGACTATGCCAATAACAAAGGTGCCTAACAAAGTCAAGCATTACAAACAAATAAAACAAGAACATTGAAGAGGATACATTATACACACACATACACACACTAATATATATATATATATATATATATATATATATATATATATATATATATACTGTACATATATGTATATGTATATATATGTATATATATGTGTATATATATGTATATATATAATTATACATATATATATATATATATATATATATATATATATATATATATATATATATACGGTGTGTGTGTGTGTGTGTGTGTGTATATTCTTACAAATCTGGTCTACATGAGAGTAGAATATTTTATTCATGTATTTTATTTGTGTATTTAAGATATGTATAGCCAGCTCACAAGGTGGGTCCCACTCACGTAGGATTAAGTAATATATGTAAATTACATAAGACTTTCATTATTCATTTAGTTGTATTTTCATTAAGTTCCGTATATGTAAGTTTACGTAATTTTAAAGAATAAAATTTCTATTTCATGTAGTTTGATTACGAAGTATTACGTAATATTGTTAAAAAGTACACTGTATGACACATACGCTAGGGATTGCATCATGTTTCCACGTGGCTGGAAAATGCATGAAGATTCTAGACTAAAAATTAATCTCTTTAATGTTACGAGAGGAGGTCGGTGGAGTTAGTTGAGAGAGTTGCCTCACAAGCGGTGATAATATCCTACTTCCATTATGCTAAGTTGGCAACCTTGATGCCGCTAGGACATGCACCCACGCTAAGCGAATGCTTTACTAGAAGATTCTGGAATGAGTTAAGTTGATATATAAGAGCCTAGCAATGTATAGGATAGGAAGCAAAGTGATCCAGCCTGACCCTCAGAAAGAGCCAATGTCCGGGAGTCCTCTCTCCAGCATCTATCAAGCCACTACGTATCTCCTCGCCAACGTGCATAGTGTTTCCTCTCAAACATGAATACTGATTTCTTTCCAACGTATACCGTGTATAGTGTTGTTCAATAGTTGGTGATATTATCGTGTTTAATTCAAAAGTGAAGTGTGTTAATGTAAGTGAATTTATATTGTAAAGTTTTGTAACTAGCCCTGC
>NC_090748.1:68400087-68407587 GCF_036898095.1 Palaemon carinicauda
TTCTTTTCCCGTAGTCGTGATGGAACTCACTAACGAACGTTGTAAGTCTTATAATTCCTCATCAGAGATTCGATCAAAAGAATCAATCAGTCAAAAAAAAATTGATATTATTCTTCCGAAAAAAATCACTATAAAATGTTCTATCTTATCTGTCCAAATGCTTGCAATTCTTTACATACAGGTACAAGATATCCCAAAGAGTCCATGGATCTCACTAATTCATTTTTGTCCTCAACATCACGCCTCTTAAAATGGTTCTTTTTTCTTTGTTCTTTCTCGCACAAAGTCTATGCAAGTTTGCTATTCAATGAAGAAAATATTTGGTGCTTTGTTAACTAATGCCTACCTAACGTGCTGTGATGGTATAATTTTCCACAATTGTTCATAAATGCAGAATTTCAATAAACAGTTTCATTATTTCGTATAATGAATATAAAAAATAGCTGTATCGGAAAGTAAGAACTATATCGGTAAGAATAGTAATTGCTATAATGCAGTTGAATAAAATCGCCGGCAAAAATCAAGGGCAGAATTAACTAAACTATGCAACGAAATGGAAAATTAAAAAGAGTTTAGATTACGTAATAACATGCAAGACATTCTCAGAAAATTTACCTCTGCAAGGAAAATAACAAAATGCCAGCTTTATTGCACAGCACCGTCTACTGCAATTCCAGTCTTATTGTCGATCAAAGGATCCAATATTAATAGAAGCCAAACTCTATGTGTAATTGAAATAGAGATTCGAGACGCAATCGAGTGAATAAGATATTAGAATTATATTTACAAGGGGATACTATCCAGTTCTATAATCAGAGAGAGAGAGAGAGAGAGAGAGAGAGAGAGAGAGAGAGAGAGAGAGAGAGAGAGAGAGAGAGAGAGAGAGTCTTATTACCTGTTAGATAGGATTTAATTAATTTGAAATAACTTCCAATCCACATTAATGCTTGAATTGAATTGAAATAAGTTGACCTAACCCAGCCTATTTCTTAGTCATGTTCAGACATAATTTTGCTTTAGCATCATTAGAGTTTCAAACAAGTTTCATAAAATTGTCTAAAACCAATCAAAACGAGAGGTAGCGGAATATCGAAGATGGCAGATGTCAGAGAAATTATGAAAGCAGTTTTAAAACCATTAAAAGTTTCTATTTCTATGATTATTATTATTATTATTATTATTATTATTATTATTATTATTATTACAATTGGCCAAGCTACAACTCTAGTTGGAAAAGAAGGATGCCCTAAGCCCAAAGGAAAATAGCCCATTGAGGAAATAAATTAAGGATACAGATAGAATAGTGTTCCTAAGTGTCCACTCAAGCAAGAAAACTCTGGCCCATGACAATGGAAGACCATGGTACAGAGATTTATATTAGTCAAGACTTGAGAGCAATAGTTTGATTTTGGATTGCCCTTACCCTAGAAGAGCTGCCTACCATAGATAAAGAGTCTTCTACCCTTAATAAGTGAAAAATAGTTATTGAATCATTGAACGATTATAGTGCAGTAGTATACTCCTTGAGTGAATAAGATTTTATTTATTTATTTATTTATTTATTTTTTTTTTTTTTTTAGGTAATCTTAGTGTTGTCAGATGTATGAGGAAAGAGGAGAACGGGTGAAGAACAGGCCAGGCTATTCAATGTATGTGTGGGCATAGGAAAAATGAGCTCTAACTAGAGAGGGTTGTCCAGTGTAGTATTATCTGGCCGGTAGTAAATCAACGGTTGGTTGGTATCTTGTCCAACCTACTACCTACAACCAATTATTTTAGTAACCCTGGGGTGATTTGAGCCGAAGTTGGGCTGAAGCTTTCAACCATAGTAAAGCTACGGCGTATTTCTCTGGTGTAAATGAAGTTCTCGATCAAATGGTACGGGTTTAAGGTGAACAGTGCCTGCAGATCATCTTTATTTTCATTAACTTTTTTAAGTTGAATTATATAAGATTTTTAGATGATGGAAAAAGAAAATTTTCTTGGTAGCTTAATGTAGCAATTTCAATCGTCCCGTGATGCCGCTTTTTCGATATCCTAAATTTTTCTTAATGGGGATTTTATATATGTTTATATAAAATTTAACTGTTTTTAGCTCTATATTGAAACTAATATAGTGGGATACACAATTCTGAGTTGGTCAGTCCCACTTTTATTATTATCATTATTATTATTATTATTATTATTATTATTATTATTATTATTATTATTAAAAGTAGTATTAGAAATTGTCACCCGTTGAGATACTACCGCTAGAAAGTTATGTGGTCCTTTGACTGTCCAGACAGTACTACATTAAATCCTCCTTTCTGGTTACGGTTCATTTTCCATTTGCTTACACATACACCGAATAGTCTGACCTATTTTTTACAGATTCTCCTCTGTCCTCATACACCTGACAAGACTGAGATTACAAAACAATTCTTCTCCACCCAAGGGGTTAACTGCTGCACTGTAATTGTTTAGTGGTTACTTTCCTCTTGGAAAGGGTAGAAGAGACTCTTTAGCTATGGTAAGGAGATCTCCTAGGAGAAGGAGATTGCAAAATCAAGCCACTGTTCTTTAGTCTTGGGTAATGCTATAGCATCTGTACCATGGTCTTCCACTGTCTTGGGTTAAAGTTCTCTTGCTTGAGGGTACACTCGGACACACTATTCAATCTTATTTCTCTTACTCTTGTTTTTTTTTAATGTATTTATAGTTTATATAGGAAATATTTATTTTAATGTTACTGTTCTTGAAATACTTTATTTTTTCTTGCTTCCTTACCTCACTAGGGTATTTTCCCTTTTGGAGCCCCTGGACTTATAGCATCCTGCTTATCAAACTAGGATTGTAGCTAAGCAAGTAATAATAATAATATTATTATTATTATTATTATTATTATTATTATTATTATTATTATTATTATTGAAGCCCTTTGCTTCAATAGTCGTAGGAGATGATGATGAGGATGATGATGATGAAGATGATGATGATGATGATGATGATTATTATTATTATTATTATTATATCTCCCTAACACAATGATTTTAAAACAATTTTCAATAGCACACTTGCTTTAATTTACCTTGAAATCCACAACAATCTTCTGCTAATTTACTGATTGATTGGACTACAGGAATCAAAGGGAAATAATCTTATGTGGAGAATCCATGATTTTATAACACTAGAACAATTGCTGTCTTGGCGCTGAAATGACGTCAAATGAGGGAAAGGACTGACGAGTTTCCAAAATGAGGGACAAAAATTAACACCTGTAACTCATTCTTAAATTTCTTTGAATTAGCAAGCAATAGTGGCTAGTTTTGGATCAGTCAAATTAGAAAATAGAATAAATGAATGTTATTTTCAAAAGATAATGGTCTGGGTGAAGACGTTTTCTTGAACATATAATTATGTTTTCTATTTTTCTTTGTGTTTGTATTTAGTCTGCACTGTATTTTCTCTGATATATAATCGGTGGATCACTTAACAATTGGCTAATACTAAAATACATATGCTTATTTTAACAGAAACCAGAAGTAAATTATTTCGTCTGCTATATATCATAGCGACGTTTCACGGCGTTTGCTTGTGACCCTTTGAACTCCAAACCGATCCAATAACCTTCGCCAGCCATTTTCATCATGAACGTTTCCTGGAAAAAAATAAGAGCAAATCGCCTTCAATGGATCCAAAGCAAAATGGAAGCGGAGCTTTTTGTGTGTCATAATCTTTTTACCAATTATGAAGTTTTGTTTGAACGACTAATTCTAACTGGAATGAATTTTGCTCCTTTTGATCTCTGTGTCAACAGGAGGTTTTTGACTCTTTCAATACTGGAAATTCGGAGCGAAAGGCTTCTTTTTACGGAACCCAGGTGGGAGGGGAGCAACTCCCCCTCCCCTTTCTGGACCAACGATTCATCGCTCATTTTTGAAGATAAATTAGATGTGTAGGAAAGTATGAGCAGACTGATACAAACAACGAAAATGAGAATAGAAGATGTAGCTTTTTAGAGGGTAAAAGAATTATGATAATCATACGCTTTTTAAAAAGAAAAGTTGTTTTATGCAAATATTTATGGTACTAATTTACTATTGACCGTCATATAGTCTACAGTCCATCTAACCGCCTTTGTATTATATTGTCAAACGCATTTCTAGTGTCAGAACTACAGTCTTTCGGTTTGTTACAGCCTATGTCTTATACAATTTCTAAAACTTTAAGCTTTGTGACCACATCATTATTAAAACAAATAAGCAAAATAAAATTTTTGATTGACTTCAGTTCGTATGTTCAATGGTGCTATTTTAGTTCAATCATAGTCCCTTGCATCTGAGGCACAGGCAATTTGATGCTTTTATATCTATCATTCTTTATCTATAAGATTCCTTTTGTCTTCAGAACTGAACATTTTGTGACTTATAAATCACTTGGACTCGGTACATCATAATCCATTGGAAACGTGCTTGCCTGGTGATCTGCTAGACTGGGGTTCGAGACCCGATCAAGCTCGATAGTTTCTTGTAGTGTCTGAAACCTCACCATCCTTGTGAGTTAATGGTAGGGTGTTTTGGGGGTGTCTATAGGTCTACCTGCTGAGTCATCAGCAGGCATTGCCTAGCCCTCCCTGGTTCTAGCTTGCCTGGAGAAAGGTCTTAGGTGCCGATCATATGTATGTATGGTCATTCTCACGGGCATTGTCCTGTTAGGCCATTATAATTGTCCCTTGTCTCTCCCATTCATAAGCGTCCTTTGAACCTTTAAACCTTTCAAGGTTAACAAAGGTTCAGGTTAAGAAGAACACATGTTTTCGGTATATAAGATGTCTTCGTATATTTTTCCCCGACGCTATTATGTGCATCGAATCGTTTTCCTCCTGTATAGCATCTGAACATACAGTATCCGGGGAGGAAAATTGCCAAACCTTAAAACATCCTGAGTTTTTTTTTTTTTTATTTTTTTATTTTTTTTTTTTTTTTTGTAATAGACATTCATCTTGATGAAATTTATTCTGTTCTCAGTATTAGTGTTTTTCAAGAAAATATTAATTTTCGCACTAATTTCCTTCTTTCTCTGCCTTAACTGCTCTCACCACCTTTGCCTGGCTCTTAATTATGTACCAACCTCATTTTCATTCTTCTTATTCATATAGTTCGCTTATGTTTCTAACACCAACGGAATTCGTTTCTCGATCGCTGGAGTTTTATTAAAATGAAGAAATGATGATAAAATGATAATGTAGTTCAAAGTGTCACATTTTATTCATTTTCTTTGTGCATTCGTATAATTTTATTCTATCATACAAATAACATTTTTGAAACTTTCAAATTGAAAGCCTCCTACTGTATTTTATAGTCCTTTCACTTTGGTTTCCTGTTATACTATAACTTATCTTAATTTTCCAATATCATTAATTCTGGTTCGGTATTCAATAACGAAATCATTTTGCTCTCTTACTTGAATTTGATTAATCGTGATGTGGCGAGTTACTTCCGAGGTAGACTACAAATATTTACACTGCGTTGAGACACCAATTTCATCTCATATGTATTATACATTAGTTACCAATTTATTTGTAATTGGATTATCAAAAAAAGAACAAAAAGTATTGTAGAAATGTTCGAGATAGAAAGGAGTAATATGTGATATTGAATTTATTGAAAATTACTGAACGTTATTGTTCGACAACACCATTTTGAAATATATTTCTCCTTACTAAATAGTTATTTGGTAGAACATTTGTATCGAGTTATTATGTCGGGGGCAAATTGAAATACTAGTTATTATAACTATGAAGTCATTAGTAACACTACTGGCAGTAACAACGATTTGAGAAATGTTAATCTAAATTGTAAATGCTTTCCAAAGACATTTTCAATACAAATGTAAAATTGGTTGTCATATGAAAAGCAATACCAGTAGAGCAAATAGTAAAATATCACCTAGGTGCAAGACGCGGCATTTAATTGAACTACATATTCTATTGGATCCAAAATAACAAAGCATTTTCACAGTGGAGTCATATTCAATTTAATTATGAGAGAGAGAGAGAGAGAGAGAGAGAGAGAGAGAGAGAGAGAGAGAGAGAGAGAGAGAGAGAGAGAGAGAGAGAGAGAGAGAGATAATTCTGAACAATATGTCAAAGTTATTTCATTTAAACAATAAAGGCAAAAGCTTCCCCTCCTGAGAAAATGTATTCGTTTTTATTGTATTTTCTACTACACGATCCCCTGACACCCTCTTCATAATTGAGAAAACCGGTGAATTGGATAAACTCTTAAGGAAACATTTTTGACAAACTCTGACAGTGGAGTTCATGCATTTTTTTTTTGGACATTTTACAGAAAGTACGTATTTAGATTAAATTTTCTTCTTATTTAGGATACAATATTTTGTCTTTTTACGGAAATTGATATCAATTAGTGCATAATATTAATTTAATTTCTTACAAAAAAACAAAAAAAACATGATTGACACACTTCGTAGACTTAGGTGAAGCATTCGAAACTGAAATCTTCATTGCATTCATTGTTGATGAGTAGCGCCTTAAGGAACGAGTCAAGTCTAAAATGAAAACACAATATTTTGGTTAGAACAATCTCATCGCCAGTCAATAGTTTTGTTTAAACAGCAAATTAACTATTCTTGCAGTTGGTATTTGATGATTTCAGAGGGGCAAACACTATTTAAAATGCTCACTACGGGCCCAGGTTGAATATCAAACACATACTTGATGCAGCAGAAATACGTGATATCAGTAGCGTCCGCCTAAATTTGATCAGGGGAGATGGGGTGGGACACCTTTCCATACAATCCAATCTATCTCACCCCAATTGATGTTTATCCAGCCCCACCCAGGAAAAATATGGACTTATTGGTAACGTCTCTGCTTGGTGATAGCCAGACGAGAGTTCGAGCCCGCTCAAACTCGTTAGTTCCTTTAGCATCAGCATCCTTACCATTTTTGTGAGGAAAGGATGGAGGTTTGAGGGAGCCTATAGGTCTACCTGCTGAGTCATCAGTAGCCATTTCCTGGGCCGCCCTGTTCCTAGCGGTTCTTGTTAGCAGCCTGTAGCTGTTCTCTGCTCGGTAGTTAAGGTGATTTTCTTGCACTGGTCGATGGTCAGGAACGAAGGGGGTGGGCATCTTCGGAGGGATGAAGCTGTGAGGATCGCCGTACGAAGCTAGTCTGGTGTAGACTAAATACAGTAGTTATTATTAATGATTTTATTTATATCTCATTTGTGCATTGAAGAGACGAATAGCTGTAAGATATGTTCCTCTCATGTAGATTCAAATTTATTATGTAAATTGCATAAGAATTTCCTTGTTAATTTCATTGTTTTCTTTATTCAAGTCAGTACATGTAAATTTACGTTAATCTTAAGAATTTACTTTTTATTTTTACGTATTTCATTACGAAGTCTTACGTAATCTGTTTGAGAATACGAGATAGGAACAAGGGCTTATATAATGATTTTCATATTCTTATGAGGTATTGCGTCACGTTTG
>NC_090748.1:68412587-68415087 GCF_036898095.1 Palaemon carinicauda
ATCTAGGACCAAGGAGGCCAGGCAATGGCTGCTGATGACTAAGCAGGTGGACCTATAGGCTCCCCCCCCCTCAGTCCTTGGCTCACAAGGATAATGAGGTTGCAGCAACTATAGGAACCAACGAGTTTGAGCGAGACTCGACCCCAGTCTGGCAATTGCCAGGCAAGGGCGCTACCACCAGGCCATCACAACCCTATTGGTAATTAAAGGCGAGGGAAATAAAACCATTTGATTAATAAAATAAAGGGAATAAAAACACTAAGCATACGAACATTAAAAAGAAGAAAGTACTGTATATCGTTTCATAATTAAACAATGAAAAACATAAATATGGAGCATTTTATTTCTGAATGGTGCGGGCATTTAGAAATAGCAAAAGTAAATTAAATAAATTATAAGTTAAGGAGGTGAACAACACAGATAATTAGATTTTTTTTTTGAGTGGCATCTTAGAAGAGAGATGCGAACAAGCATAGATCAAAGAATGTATATGAAGGAAACTGCAATTAGATGGTAGTTAAAAAATGAGATTGATTGATTGAATCTTTTGCATGTTGTTGTGCTTTACATCCTTTTCCTGTCCGCTGAATTGCGTAAGAAAGCATTAAGAATATCACCATTAAATAATATCGATTAATTTCATAAATAAGATAATTGAAATACAATTATTACTGCCAGCCGCAATAGTAGTAACAACATTTCCATGTAATAATAAACTGTTGCAAAGATGAAATGTACAATGCAACTTAAATGAACTCCTAGAAATTCAATTGCATAGGATAACCGATAAATGACTGGTTTTCAATACGGCAGCCAAATCCTGATATAAATTTCTCCAGCCACTACAATTACAGGCGTAATGGGCAGCTAGAGTCTATATTCAACATTTAATTAAACAAACAATTCTTGATGTATGCAAATGACAAAGTTATTTATATTACATTTACAAAGGAATCATATCCGATTTCATTCGCCATAAAGCATGGAGTGAAGATGGGGGAAACTTGAAATATCACCATAAAGCTATTATTATACAGCTATAAAAGTGATATATTCTCTAGCCCCAAAATAGTTTTAGGCACACTCCGCTCCTTGTGACCTGATATTCTCTCTCTCTCTCTCTCTCTCTCTCTCTCTCTCTCTCTCTCTCTCTCTCTCTCTCTCTCTCTCTCTCTCAGGAGGTGGTACAGCATTAGTAAGGGACAACGGATAAATATGTCGACGAGATAAAAGCAACAGCGAGAAGGGAATACAGAGTAGAAATCTAAGGAAATTTTCCGCCCCAGTTCGCTTAAACCAGGTCATCTTCGGTCTTCTAAAAGTTCTTTTCTTTTTTATAGCTCGGTCCTCTCGTAGAGATAAGAAGAGAATTGAAAATCTGTATAAACGCTCTGGAAAAAATATATCCTTTAGTACATGCAACTTCTCGTTTCTTTTATGTCGCGATTCCTGCCATAAGGAATTTCTTTGAATTTTAATGTTCAGGTTCCCTATTTTTAGTAGTTAAACTATAAAATTTGTATCTTACCCTTTTTGATGATTAATTTCTTTTATCCTATATGAAGTTTTAGTCATATTTTGAAGTAAAGATATAGTAATCTGCTATGCTAATTTCTTTCCTACAGGCAGTTCTCCCTTCAGTTAAATGAGTCATTTCATCTTGAATATCATAACAATTTTCTATTGCAGTATTTTGTTTGAACTTTTAAAATGCTTAGATGAAGTTTCTTTCATCATTACAAAATTACAAATATTATTGTCTAATGCTAGATTTCTTCGGCTATGTTTGTGTTGGACAGGGACTCAGAAGTTCCATAGACTTCCACGAACTAATTACTTGAAGTACCCTTTCTACTTCTGTAAGGAAACTGCTCTTCTTGACAACCAAATTAATTAATTTTTGAATGTAAATGAAATCATGAAAAATTTGAGATCCTTAAGTTTTAAAGCGAATGTGCTGAGTTTTTCATTCCAGTTCGAAATGATGGTCTGGGAAATGAGAAATGTTTTGAGGGAAGTGGCTAGGTTAGTAAAATTTGGAAATCGAATCGCCTCAAATTACATATAAAAATCAGGCTATATATCAGTTTAGTGAAATTGGTGTTACTGTATGGAAATGAGTCGTGGTATGACAATAAAACAATATCAAACAGATTCTGTAGATTTGAGAGAAAAGCCCTCAGAAGAATATCGGAAGTTGAATGGCAGGACAGGATTAGAAATGAAACTATATGAGATCTATGCGAGGGGTAGTTGGAGATGGTGTGGACATGCTCTTTACACTCCCAAAGAAAGATTAGTTCACCAAACTTTTAAATGGGCTACACAAGGCACTAGAAGAGTTGGAAGACCCAGGCCTACAGGACTGAGGACTATGAAGCATGAAGTAGGAGATAATGAATAGAGAAGTATTGATTGAAAAGCTTAAGATAGAGACGACAGGCAAAATTTAGCCTTTGCGTCAATAAGCGTAGGAGATGATGATGAATTTTACGTCTTG
>NC_090748.1:68420087-68425087 GCF_036898095.1 Palaemon carinicauda
TACACGAAGCCGACGAGAACAGAGGAATGTCCCAAGCCATGCTAATTGAGGGTCCCTCCGAGGTAGAAATGCTGCCTTCTATCGGCGGAAATAAAAAATACATCCGGCGCTATGAGTACCATCTACGTGTACAGGTATTGTTTACTTCGGGTGTCGAAAAAAAATTCAGGTGTAGAGTAGGAACGTTTTCAAATTGTACTTCGCGTGTCGAAAAATTCGGATACAACCGGTACGACGAAAATTGCTTACTTCGTGTGTCAAAATAAAATTCGGGCGTAGAGTCGAAAAATTGCTCGAATTCTACTTCGGGTGTTTGACAATCCGGATGTAGATATGTTCGTGTGTAGAGGTTCCACTGTGTATATATATATATATATATATATATATATATATATATATATATATATATATATATATATATATATATATATATATATATATATACATATATATATACCGTCCCTAACCCTCGAAATTTCCAATTTCATGAATTTGGCCGTCAGTTCGCCTAGTCCAGGAAATAGACATTTCATTACATGTTTCGCGAAATAGACAGCAATTTGTATAAGACATGTATGGATCTTTAGAAGTTGCCTAATTTACAGATTAGGCATCCTATTCCAGGAAATAGGCAAGTTGCCTGGTTCCTGATTTAGGCAAATCAATTATAGTGGCACAATAAGCAGTTAATATCTTTATAATGAGGTCTAGATACTGAACCCCTGAACTTACAAAGTTCAGTCATTACTCTAGCAAATTTTCAGTTTCACAAGGTAGAAAAAGTAGCTATATCTTAATTCACTTTTATATGTCATAGATTCATATGATTAAACTGTGCACTGACACCTTCCCCACAGTTACTCTTAATCTTAAAAGGATTAAAACAGGAATATAAAACATAGCAAAAAAAAAAGGAGGAAATGCATAATACTTTACACACACACACACACACACACACACACACACACACACACATATATATATATATATATATATATATATATATATATATATATATATAATATACTTTAATCATATCATCACCGAGATCATCATATCATTAAGTACATCTACCACATCTGATGATGATTCATCAACGAATCTTCCTGAATCACTTTCCTCCGGCATTTCTTGAGCAAAGTCCTTAACTTGGGTTCCGGTAGGAGTATTTGAATCAAATTAGTCATAGAGTAATGGCCGAAATTTATAAATTCATGTATTCTGAACATAGATACTAAGTGCTTCTGGGGCCACTATAATTTATTTGCCTAAATCAGGAACCAGACAACTTGCCTATTTCCTTAAATAGACTGCCTAATCTGTGAATTAGTCAACTTCTAAGGGTCCATGCATATTTTAAGTAAATTGCTTCATATTTCGTTTAGGTGCACTGACAGCCTAATTCATGAAATAGTCAACTTCGAAGATTAGGCACGACACACACAAACTCGCATATGTATATATATGCATGTATATATATATATATATATATATATATATATATATATATATATATATATATATATATATATATATATATATATATATATATATGTGTGTGTGTGTGTGTGTGTATGTGTGTGTGTATGATGAAAGTAAACAAATACAATAAATATAAAAGAAGAATTATCCCTAAAATTTTCGTAGAACCAAAAAATAAAACTCTTTGTTTTGGAGTATCCCTATGCTTTTGTGTTCTGTATTGAAATCCGAATGTATCTATCTTCAGAAAAGAAAACAATTTCTAATTCGTGATTTCATTATCCAAGAGATGCTCCCAAGGAAATTAGTTCTAGCTATGAAGCCTCTCCGATTACACATAGGCTTATTCAAATTAATCTAAGGGGAATTTGGTAAATTAATTTACCCTCATCTTACAACTTCGTAAAAATCAGCTACTCTTGGAAAACCTTGTGAAAATATATCAAAAGAAATTGACAGGTAATTGTAGTTACCTACCTTTTTATAAAGACATTTGGGGTTGAAAACCATACCAAGATTTGATTATGAAGCAAAGAAAGAGGCAATTCTGGTATTGCTTACATAGATCATCAGGTAAAAAATTTACGAACTTCATTTCTGCAGTAAATTACAAATATATCCTGGATGCCGTTATAGTTGGAAGCATGTCAAAACGATCTTAATACACTTGTTGAAGTAGCAAGAGTAAACCCATCGACTTCTTGTAACAGACGAAAAAAAGGCCCAAGCTTTAACCTCCTTCGACACGCAACGAATTTATGTTATGAAGCTCTTAATTACCTGATGTATTGTTCGACTTTATTCAGGGGTAAAGTGCTACTCACTGTCCCTCCTTTTATTTTTGGCTTTAATCATAGGAAGTGAAGATCTGATGCAATCACTATTGTTTTCATTACATTCTGACTTATCTTACGCATATGTTTGAATTTGAACATTTATAAGTGTTTTGTATGCACTTTATAAAGTCTTAATGTAGATTTCTTTTTTATTTTCTCTTTTGCTAACTTATGTTAGTAGTTTTAAGAAGAGATGATACGTTCTAGATTACTGACTTTAAAGAAAGAAGAATAGCTGGAATCGAGTTACTCTTTATTATCATTATCTTATTTGTTTTCAAAAAATATCACCGGCTTTATCAGACCTTGAAGGTTTCCTAAAGCTGAATTTATATAATCTCTCTTTAGGGCAGCAAATAGGTTGAATCCTTTCTATTTGGATCGTATTGGTTCTTATTGTTGTTTACAAGAAAATCAACTGAGTGACCATTTATCTACAGTGAAGATCAATGCGCAAGATGTATCATTTGGTAATCCTCTTTGCCGAATACTGATATCCTACCAAAGTTGCTTCATGTTCTAGTACAAAAGGTACATCTGGTAGTTCCTGGTCTGCTAAAAAGTCATTTATTGTGATACAGTATAAGTCAGCACCGGCTATCTCAACTTGGTTAAAATGACACTATAACAACTGAAACAAGGAGTAAAGTAACTTGTTGGATTTTATACATCAATGCACAAGTTCTCTAAATGTGTGTCAACTTACAAGCGGCATAACACTCATCGATTTGGCTGAAGAAATTATAACCATGACTTGATATCTCTAATTTAGATTAAACACCAATATGAATTAGGTTACCTAATAAGTTCTATCATAAGTCTGTATTGGGAAGATTGCAAGTTATGCCAATATGAATTCCATCTTCTTGGATGCAAAAAATAGTTTCATTGACACTGTCTCATCATTTGCCTTCACTCAGTAATCTTCAATGGTGACAACAATGCTTTAGAGCTTTACATCTCAGAATCTTCTTTATGAAAATGTTTAACGTTTAGCTTTGAAAAGTTCATTTGGAGGTCCCCGGAGTAGATTATAATTTGTGCCAGAAACACCAAGGGGAACCTAACTGCGTGAATTTTCACTTAAACTATTGTAATTCCCACTTAAGACAATATCATCTGAGATGTGAACAACCAGCATTTCTTAAAAATGTTCCATGAAACTGGAGGAGTATTTTCAACTGAACAAGAAATAATACATTTTTGGAAAAAGATTTAGAATTTTCTTTATCCAGAAAAAAGAAACCCACTAAGTTACAATGCTTGTGATGATAACCTACGTGGTGATTATACGAAAATTTTTTCTGCCATACTTAAAAATTCCAGGTACCAAAGTGAATTAAGAATCTGTAAGTTGTCACTTAAGTTTTAATCACAATGTCCAAAGTTGTTAAAAATTTTAGGATAAAAACTTTCAGAGACTAAAATAAGTTTTTATATTTAATACATCCTTTTGATAAGATCAGTCGTAAGATAAAAGTCATATGATGCAAACCTACTGGAGAATCAAAGTGATTAGAGATATAGAATGATCTAAGTTGCTGAAAATTTTTAGATAAAAAACTTCCATAAGACTTAGATAAGTTTTTGTATTTAAGAAATACTTTTCATAACATCGACAGCAAGATAAGGAAAAAAATATCACACATTACAAAACCTGCTTTAAGATCAAAGGGTTTTGAAAGGTAAAATACATTTTAAAAATAATTTTAAATACTCGTAAAGAGACCCTAGCCTCGAAAGTTACTGCTTCACCGGTCACTTATTCCGGAGCGCATATTTGTCTTTTATGCTGATCCAAACATTCTTGATACAAGAGGGACTTTGCTGCACCAAATGGTCTTGTTGACGTTGATAAACGAAGAACTGTTTTCGCTAGTTTCATGAAATAGGTTTTTTTCTTTTTTTTTTTTTGCGCCAGTTGAAAAAGTTTTTTTTTTTTTTTGCGCCAGTTTAAAAGGTTTTTTTTTTTTTTGGCGCCAGTTGAAAAAGGATTTTTTTTTTGCGCCAGTTGAAAAAGTTTTTTTTTTTTTTTTTTTTGCGCCAGTTGAAAGGGGTTTTTTTTTTGGCGCCAGTTGAAAAAGTTTTTTTTTTTTTTTTTGCGCCAGTTGAAAGTTTTTTTTTTGCGCCAGTCGAAAAAGTTTTTTTGTTTTTTGCGCCAGTTGAAAAGGTTTTTTTTTTTTTTTGCGCCAGTTGAAAGTTTTTTTTTTTTTTTTTGCGCCAGTTGAAAAAGTTTTTTTTTTTTATAGAAATATCCATTTACGGTAAGATTAATAAGTAAAGTACTAAAAATGAAAAAAAGAAAGTTGCATAAGATATGTAATGATTACGACGAAAAAAGTAAAAATATTATACAAGCGTAAAGAAGTAATTGAGTGTTTTAAGAAGGAAATAAACATTGAAAGCAATTTCCTACCATTGCATTTTACCAAGAACAGATGAAGCAATCAAGATGAAGGTAGCGTCCTCATAAATCTTCATGTCAAACAGCACTATCAAAAGCCCGTTTCCAACATCTAAAACCTCCACTACCAGAATATTCTTCCTCTAAATATCCGTATTGAACAAAAGTTGTGGTCTGAAGGTATCATTCAACTTCTTTATTTCATAGATTTAATCTCTTGACTCTGATGAATGAGCCTTTGCAGCATCTGGAATGTAAGATACTTAATGTTATGTTTG
>NC_090748.1:68427587-68435087 GCF_036898095.1 Palaemon carinicauda
TGCTATAAAAATAGTTAAAAAACATACTGCAAAAGATGGCTATTTCTCATTAAACATGCTCCAATTCTCCGTCATTACCGATAATGATGAGAAAATATCTACGTTGAAATGTAATGGAAAATACACATTGATTACTGTCATGAGTAACTCTGTCAATTCAACAAACGTTGATTAAAAATGAAAAAAAGAAAAAGAAATCCTGTAATTAGAGTGTATGTTGTTCCACCTTTGATTAATTTCTGTTACGAGAAAAACCCTTCCATCGGGACACAGCAGGAACAGATGCGTCTTATAATTTTCATTTTTCTTCAATCCTTCAAACAACGCTTGTAATCTATTTACGCAGCTGAACTATTGTTATACATTTTCTGTTCCTTGTATCGAACTAACCAATTTATAGATTTGCAGACAACGATGATAAGGAATGATAGTTTCTTGAAGCAAGTAAGACATATCAGAACTTGCAAATGATTTAAATATATGGGAAAATCCCGTTTGGAAAAACACTAAATGTAAATCAGTGGGTTAGAAATTCATTGAGTTAAAATATACAGACGAGTTTCATGTAAAAACTAAGCGAGCAAAATCACATTATTTCTTCCGCCAACGAAGTTGGAAGGTTATATTTTACCCCCATTTTGTGTGCTTGTATGTTTGTTTGTTAGTGAACAGCTTCCTGGCCACAATTTTGATCGTAGAGTATTAAAACTTGCAGCGATTAACTGTTATGTAAAAAGTTGGGAATGATGAAATTTTGGAAGGTAAAGGTTGAAGGTCAAGGTCACGGTCAAGGAAAATGTCAAATTCACGTAATCAGCCATAAGTTTTGACATCGATGTCACAGTTACTTCAAACTTGGTTCATATTTGAGTGTATGAAAATACACGCCAATTCATAAATGTTAAGGTCGAAGGTCAAGGTCACGTCCATGGTCAAGGTAAGGCAAAAGGTCAAATTCCGGTCATGAACTATATGATCGCAATTTTAATCGTAAAGTAATGAAACTTGCAGGGATTTCAATCTGCTATGTAAACAGCTAAAAATAATTAAATTTTGGAAGGTCAAAAGTCGAGGTCACGGAAGAGCAAAGCGTCCATATTACGTAATCAGCTATAAGTTTGGACATCCTTGTCACAGAGGCTTCAAACTTGTTTCGTTTTTGTGTGTATGAAAATTCCCGCCAATTAATACATGTTAAGGTCAAAGGTCGAGCAAAAGGTCTAGAAATAAGCTGCCGTGGCGGAGGTCTACGTTCTACTGAGCATCCCTCTAGTTTTCCGGAATGTTTCACCTTTAAATATTGACTGTGGTAGTCCCTTCCGGTTTAAAGGACGTCATTTTCAAATAAAGTTGAGCAGTACATACTAAATGTGACATCGATTTAGGAAAGATAATCACTATTGTTGCATCCTACATAGCCCATGACTCATTATGTATAGGTCATTTGGGATACATTATACCACATTCTACATTTAAACGTTCGTCTAAAAGACTGATTGGAACAAGCTATGGCGAAATTGGCACAAATGGAAGTGTTCAGTAAAACTGCTGTACTTTGGCCACTGGTGAGGTAAGAAAAAATGGACCACCACGGAAACGAATTCTTACAGTCTTATATAAATCATAAATCTAATATGAAAAAAGAAAATATTATGTAAATGTGGAATAAATATAAAAAAAAAACAGTTGATCTCTTCATCAGTTTACATGAGCCGTATTTATTTGTATAGCACGGAAAAAAAAATAATCATCAATAAAACTATTCTTCCTCATATCATCAACTTGTTTTACCAGATCAATATTAAAAGCAGTCTCAGAGTAGACAGTCTGGTTTGCTATTGACGTAAGTTACGGTATTTACATTTTTGTTACCATAGAATGTTTATGTTGTGTCATTACAACCACGAATCTCAAACAAAAAACTATTAAACAAATGTTTGTTTCTTATCCCTATGGCAAGGAAGGACTGAAAAGGAAAGGTAATATTGAACCAGATATGAAAATTGATAGAAAGTAAAGCAATACCTGATTCATAGTTGGAGGACATTTTGATAATGATTCCTTTGAGTCACTTCAGGAATTAAGGGAAATGTGTCACAGTCGATGGGATAACTAGAAAATATATACCCAAACAAATAGATAAAGAAAAATGAATCAAGCTCAATGAATGATTTATGCAAAACTTTGCAGTTTCAGAGAATTTCATGAAATGATTTAGCTTCATGAAAATAAAACTATTTGAAAACTTTGTAACCTCTTCATATATGACATTATTCTTACCTGATGAAAATATAGATAAAAGATATAATAGAATTTAATCTCAGGCGGGTCTTGATTTAAACTGAGTTTCCAAAATTCTTCTTCAACATTGAGGCCAATGGAATTCTTAAAAGGAAGTGTACCAACCGTGTGTCACACAATTGTACATAATTATTTTGTATATATTATGGTTGTATCTGCGCTCTTCCCTCGCACTAAAAAGAACCTGAATGATCATGTCTCCGTTTTGCTCAGTAACATTATGTGTCTCTCGAACAGGTCATGTCCTGTTGCCTTGAGGTTTTGTATATAAAGAAGAGTGTTCCTTAATAAATAACTCAGTCGTTTCCAATCTGCCTTTGAGTTCACAACTTCTCTCTCGGTCCGTCACATTGGTGACCCCGGAAGTCGACTCGCTCCCACCGCCTTCCACCCCCACCCCCTCTCCCCTTCATCGTTGGTACTATGGCGGACTCTACGGCAGTTGGTGCTGCGGCCGCTCCATTCAAACTTTCATCGTTTGCCAGCGGAGAGGCGTTTGCTTGGTTTCAGCGCGCAGAAGTCCAGTTTCGTATCAGGGGCGTGACTCACTCAACCACCAAAGCGGATTATGTTCTCGCGGCGATACCCGAGGACACCTTCCCAGAAATATCCGACTGGCTTTGTGAACAAGGAGACACCCCAATAGCGTATGACGTCCTCAAATCATACCTTCTGCAGCAGTACTCGCTGTCACCAGCCGCCCGTATAGCAAAGCTTTTTCAGCTCTCGCAACAACCGTTGGGGGACCAAAGGGCTTCGCTTGCCCTCAGGGAAATGACCAGTATCGCTCGCCTTCAACCTGCTGCAGACGGCTCTCCTCGTGAGGTGAACCTACTCCGTGCCCTTTGGATACGCCGTTTACCTGAACCTGTGCGCGCTGCCATACCCGATATCGATAGTTTACCCATAAAGGACTTGATGACCGAAGCCGACGCCCTTATGGACAGCCACTTCAAGACCTCCATCAACGCCTCCACCCCTGACGACGAGGATGCCTATTCAACGTCAACCGAAGCTGACATGAATGCCGTAGGACATACACGCCTACCCCGTGACGTGCCGAAGCGGCGACAAAGCCGCCCACCACCCACCAATCGCTCGCGCCCCAACGAACGACTTCTACAGCCACTTACTACCTCCCATCCACCGCAGTTTTGCTACTACTACTTCAGATTCAGGGCAACCGCAAAGAAATGTGCCAAAGATTGTCAGTGGCCAAAAAACGTGTAAGTAGGCCATCGCTTGTGGCGGTGGCCTCCCATGTTTCTAATCTTTTCTTTTTACAGGATGCAGGAACGGGCGTGCGATTTTTGGTAGACACGGGTGCTTGTCGTTCTCTTTTGCCAAGGAAACTCTTCAAGGCACAACGTAGTCTGTCTACATCTGCCGACATCCGCTTGGTAGCTGCCAACGGATCTGCGATACCCACCTACGGTTACGAGAGCCTCACATTATCGTTCGGAAACGGTAAATTCAATTGGAAGTTTCTCATTGCTGACGTCACAATGCCAATCCTCGGTGCGGATTTCCTCTCTCATTTTGACCTTCTGGTCGATGTCGCCCACCGACGATTGGTCAACGCAGACTCGTACTTGTCGACACCTCTTCAACCCGCCCCCTCTAACCTCGCTCTCCACATCAGCGCACCCACGGATGCCTACGCCCACCTCCTCACGTCGTACCCGGAAGTTTTCCGTCCAGAACTTCGCCAAACGCCCACGCTTCCTGCCAAGCACGGTATTTATCACCATATCAAGACGACGGGACCCCCAGTCTTCGCAAAATTCAGACGTCTGGCACCGGAACGATTGGCAGCCGCCAAACAGACGTTCGCCGAAATGGAGAAAATGGGCCTTTGCCAAAAGGCCTCCAGCCCATGGTCGTCACCCTTACTCATCGTTCTGAGGAAAGACGGCTCCCTCCGTCCGTGCGGGGATTACAGGCGCCTGAACATGCAAACAGAACCGGATCACTACCCCCTCCCAAACATTGCCGATGTAACCTCCTACCTGCACAAAGCAAAGGTTTTCTCTACGCTCGACCTCCTGAAGGGGTATTATCAGGTGCCTATGAACCCAGAAGACATCCCCAAGACCGCCATCACCACTCCGTTTGGCACATACACCTTCAATTACTCCTGTTTTGGCCTTCGTAATGCTGGGGCAACGTTTCAACGTCTCATGGATGGCATCTTAGGGGACCTCCCTTTCTGTGTATGTTATGTGGACGACATACTTGTGTTCTCCTCAAAAGAGGAACACCTCCGTCACCTGCGCATTGTGCTCGACCGCCTGCAACAAAACGGCCTTGTAGTCCGGTACGACAAGTGTACCTTTGGCGCCAACGAAGTGTCGTTCTTAGGGCACCGTATCACTCCTGAAGGAGTCCATCCCCTCCCAGAGAAGGTAGCAGCCGTTCAGAATTTCCCCGCGCCCTCGACCGTCAAAGCTCTGCAGGAATTCTTGGGCATGATCATCTATTATCACCGTTTTCTGCCAGCAATTGCCGCCACTCTTGCTCCCCTCTACGCCTCCCTCAAGGGCAAGCCAAAGGACCTGAAGTGGGGTCCCCTTCAAGAAGCGGCCTTCTGCAATGCAAAGAAGGCCCTATCAACTGCTGCGGCTCTCACTTTTCCTATCCCACACGCCCCTCTCCTTCTCTCTACCGATGCCAGCGACGTCGCTATTGGTGCAGTACTCGAGCAGGTGGTCAAAGGCTCGCCCCGCCCATTGGCTTTCTTCAGCAGAAAACTGTTCAAGGCAGAATCGGGTTATTCTACCTTCGATCGAGAATTGCTGGCGGTGCACTTGGCTGTCTGTCACTTTCGCCATTTCTTAGAAGGTACGCCCTTCGTCATTCGTACAGATCACATGCCTCTGGTGCACGCCTTCACTCGACAGTCTGACGCCTGGTCCGCCCGTCAACGCCGACATCTCTCCGCCGTGGCTGAATACAATTGCACCCTCCAATACGTCCCTGGGAAAATGAATCCCGTTGCCGATGCCCTGTCAAGAAACACGTTGGCTGCCGTTCAACTGGGATTGGATTACAATGCCCTGGCTGAAGCCCAACGACACGATCCAGAGTATCAAGCTTGTAGGACATCCTGCACGTCCCTCCGTTGGGAGGATTTTCCCCTTGAAGACTCCAACACCACCCTCCTCTGTGACGTCAGTACTGGTAGACCGCGACCTTGGATTCCTGCTCCCATGCGCCGACAGGTGTTTGATTTCATCCACGGCCTTTCACATCCCTCGTGCCGTTCTACTGCACAGCTGCTGAAGGCAAAGTTCATTTGGCACGGCATTTCTAAGGATGCTAAAGATTGGGTCCGTGCGTGTACTTCTTGCCAAACTTCCAAAGTACATCGACACACGGATTCAGGAGTGGGCACCTTTCCTCAACCTCAGCGTCGTTTCGCACACATTCACGTCGACGTTGTAGGCCCCCTACCTACATCACAAGGACATCGTTACCTGTTTACCGTCATCGACCGCTCCACTCGTTGGCCTGAAGCCATTCCCATGGAAACTGCAACGTCCGCCTCATGTACATCTGCCTTACTCTCTGGATGGATTTCAAGATTCGGTATCCCTGAGCATATTACTTCTGACAGGGGAACAACTTTCACCTCTCAATTATGGACGTCATTAGCGAATCTCCTGGGCATCACCCTACATCAGACAACGGCCTACAACCCCGCCGCCAATGGAATGGTTGAACGTTTTCATCGCACCCTCAAAGCAGCTTTGATGTCCCGCTGCAAGGATTGCAACTGGTTTACTCAGCTTCCCTGGGTCCTCCTTGGACTAAGGACCACTCCTAAAGACGCCCTTGACGTCTCAGCAGCCGAAATTGGTCGTCCCTGCCGAATTTTTTCCTTCTACGACCTCCTCCGACGATCTCCAGCGCATACGTCACGTCGTGGGAAAATTTACTCCGTGCCGCCAGACTTACAAGCCCCCAGCGAAGCATCACATACCAACGGACTTGCACTCTGCAACGCACGTCTTCCTGCGCAACGACACCAGCAAGCCACCACTAACGCCCCCTTACACGTGCCCTTTCCTTGTGATCCGACGCAGTCCGAAAGCATTCCTCCTAAAAATTCGGGGCAAAGAAGACTGGGTCTCCATTGATCGTCTAAAACATGCTTATCTTCTGCCAGATGACCCGCCTACAGTTCGCCTCTCTAGATCAGGGCGCCCTATTTAACATGTACAGTATGTCATATTTAGGGGGGGAGCCATGTACCAACCGTGTGTCACACAATTGTACATAATTATTTTGTATATATTATGGTTGTATCTGCGCTCTTCCCTCGCACTAAAAAGAACCTGAATGATCATGTCTCCGTTTTGCTCAGTAACATTATGTGTCTCTCGAACAGGTCATGTCCTGTTGCCTTGAGGTTTTGTATATAAAGAAGAGTGTTCCTTAATAAATAACTCAGTCGTTTCCAATCTGCCTTTGAGTTCACAACTTCTCTCTCGGTCCGTCACATTGGTGACCCCGGAAGTGATTTTCATTGGAATACCTAATGAGATTTTCGACAATTCCAAAGTCTCGGATTGTCAGGTCAATTTTCTTCTGCTCGGAACTATTGATCTCTGTTGATGACAGTCTTGCTTACAAGTAAAATAATGAAACAAATGTCCAGAAAATAAAGAATATAATGGCGTGTGTACATATACACGTACAACCACATTATGGCTTTGTTTGTATGTATTTATATGCATGTATGTATGTATGTATGTATGAATGTATGTATATATATATATATATATATATATATATATATATATATATATATATATATATATATATATATATAAAGAGAGAGAGAGAGAGAGAGAGAGAGAGAGAGAGAGAGAGAGAGAGAGAGAGAGAGAGAGAGAGAGATGAATATAGCTAGCATTGATTAGACCTGGGATTAGTATTAAATGAACGTATGCAGTATTAACTAGGCGTAAGAATAGTAGTAAATGGTCATACTATATATGCTCTGAATGATGACATCTGCGATTTAAATAAAATGTTTTGGATGAGTCCCCATAAATCTTAGTTTCAATTAAGCAGCATAGGGTTGAATCCTGGCACAGGTAGATGCACTTTGGAGACTTATTTCCA
The DNA here is from genome assembly GCF_036898095.1 of Palaemon carinicauda. Classification (NCBI taxonomy): domain Eukaryota; kingdom Metazoa; phylum Arthropoda; class Malacostraca; order Decapoda; family Palaemonidae; genus Palaemon; species Palaemon carinicauda. The sequence goes on from NC_090748.1 coordinate 68,435,019, forward strand.
AAGTTGAGCGAATACATTGTTAAAATATTTTTTGCTGAAAATGTGTTAGCAATAAACTTTAACACAAAA
>NC_090748.1:68440087-68450087 GCF_036898095.1 Palaemon carinicauda
GGAGTTATATAACTCTCTCAGAGCTCGGGTATTGATATTTTCAAATATAAGAGATTAATGTAAAAACAAACAGGGGAGTTTGGTAATCGAGAGGTTGTGTAGCTTGCCAGTCGCAATATATATCATATTATATTCTGGTTCATGTATATATATATATATATATATATATATATATATATATATATATACACACACACATATATATATATATATATATATATATATATATATATATGTATATATATATATATATATCTATACATATTTATACATATTCATATGTATACATATATATATATATATATATATATATATATATATATATATATATATATATATGCACACAATGAAATCTCCTCTTCGGATAGGAAAGAGGTGAAGGAAATTAGGTTTTCTTGTAATTTTCTTTGCGTGACGTACTAAGCTTGCCAAATCCTTCTATGTTCATTTACAGGGAATATTCAGAGAATCCAAACGCCACCCTATCTTGTTTACGCTAAGTAAAGTGGATTAAACCGTATGTTGCTTTGAATGAATAATTTGATGGTCAAACAAACCAGGAATTAGCGTGTGAGTGAAAAGTGGGATATTTCTTGTTCATGTAAGGTATAGCTCTTATTATTCAATATTTATTCCATAAAAACATCTAAACATTGAAAGTTCTACTTATTTATCTACATGTTAAAAGTTAATGTTTTACAAAATAATAGCTGTAAATTGTCAATTGGTGAATAAACTTTTGTTTTTTTTTAAAGTAATTTGTATTTTTCCTAACTAGGTAGGGACTATGTTTCAATACGAAAGCTGGTCGGCCTTCGAATCGTTTAAAGAGCAGTTAAGAGACAGGTGGGAGCGAGGGTGAGGACCCCTACCCCTTATCTGTCAAAGTCTCTTGACTTATGACCTTTCGACTCAAGACTGAGAGGGAAATGCAATCTAAAGGTCCAATATGAATTACTTAAAAAATTGTGATTTGATCTTATATGGATACAATCCATAGTCATTTAGGCAGGGAGACTCGCTGCATGGTGGGTCGTAAAGCATTCAAGAACCCAACAACTTGTAGGTTCTTTTTCTTCCCTGGAAATGCCATTCTACTTTATTCCATATGAAAGCGAAGGTGATGATTTCAGAAGCGTTCTATCTCTCAATCATTGGGATGAATAGGCTGATAGAGGCTGACCTATCCCAAAAAGATTAGTACTTGGTTAAAGAGGGTATCCTTATCCACTGTGATGGTCGCAGTCTGGAATATGTACCTGGCTTATGATGACCAAAGGTTTGGTATATATTCCACAGTTGAGCTTTTCTAGGTTCTAAAGAATAGAAATCAGAAGTGTAGTTTACCAGCATCAAGTCAGATCCAGCTAGTAATGCTTCAACAGCTTCATCTCTAAGATAGAGGCAGCAAGAATGAAGGAGAATGTCTCCATTCCAGACTTTCATCTATACATTACCATAGACATTATACCTACTGTCCATTAAGGGATCTGGGCTAGCCGCTACTTTGGCAACCACCACATGATCAATAATGATTATAATATTAATAATAATATTAATAATAATAATAATAATAATGATAATAATAATAATAAGGAAAATAATAACCACCACATGATCAATAATGATAATAATATTAATAATAATATTGATAATAATAATATTAATCATATTAATAATAATAATAATAATAATAATAATAATAATAATAATAATAATAATAATATCAAAAATAGTATTAATGATAATATTAATAATTGTCTACCCAAGCCGACTGCAAGATTCCTCTCGAAGACAAGGGTGGTACTCAGTTTCTGACTTTGTGAGTTCCGATTCTAGCTGGAAACTGAACTCGCTCAGCAGTTGACTCATATGCATTACCAATCGGCTCCCGAAGTCAGAAAAAGACCATGTTCTTGTCACCTCTTTTCTTGCTCTGCCTTTGCTGAGGGAGAGTTGTCGACACTCATGTCTGAGGTGCCGGGTCTTTTTCAGATAGCATTGGAGAGCCGTGATGAGGCAAAAGGGCCCTTCTCCCACGGCACTCCACAGTCCATGTAGAGTTGGGATGGAAAAGGGCTTAAACCTGTGGTCATGTTTTGAAAGTGTCCGAGTTTGGTCATGTGCCCTGGCACTAGACTGAAGACCTTGTATACCCCTTAGAGTGGGAGACTAAGGCAGAGAGACCTTGTTACTTGCCTAACCTCTTCACTGATTAAGTCAGCAGAGGCAGTCTTGCATGACAGAACCTTGACTGGGACCTTCTCAAAGGCGTAGACGAGGTACCGAGAGCAGCAAGACTGCTAGAAGCACCCCCGAGCATTGGCAACTCCTATGAGGAGAGGTTTATACCTTTCTGTCGAAAAACCATGATCATGGCTCTGTAGCCTTGATGGCCACTTCTGAGAGGAGCTTCTCCCAGTCAGGAAGAAGTGGAACTCTGCGATCGGGTCTATATCTTGAATACAGGCTCCAAAACCTTCATTCCTCCGTAATTACCAAGATTATCATGTTTCCTTTTTGTGTATACAATATAATCCTCCAACTATCTTCACGATCCCTTGTCATTTCATATTCCAGATCTTTTCCAAAAATGTGTGCACCCATTATTTGCCTAGATTTCTAAAAACCTTTATCATTTCCATTGTTGACAATCGTGCAGCTTTATTTACTTTTTCTTTCTTTATAGCTTTCTCGATTTTACTCTCTATGATGTTTGCTATTGGTCCTTTTACTGAAGGAACATTTTTGTAGTCCTTCACTCTCATTATCAATATTTGATAATTGTGAGACATATTCTTTCCATATTATCTTGACTTCCTCTTCCTCAATTAAGATATTTACAATTTCATCTTTAATAATTGCTACCTCTCAAACATCCTGCCTGTTTTTCTTATCGCTTCTGCTATTGGGTAGATTATATTTTCTCCCTACAGTAAATTGCCCAGTATAAGAATTGCAAGTACAGTATACTGTATATTACTATAGGAATAACATGATGCTTTACTGCACAAAAGATTGGTTTATTGAGGAAGTCTTTTAAGATTTTCGGTGATCAATCTATTCGGAAGAAGTCTTTTAATTCTTTCATTCTACCTTGTTTCGTGTATTGTTCCCCTGTCTGGTTTTCAGGTGATGATTCTCAGCTTAATTTGCTGGACAGGAACTTACAGTCTATTACATTTCTTATTTCTGATCTAGATTTTAATCTTTGGCCCCGTCGTTCAATTAGTTCATTATACATGTTGCATGAGATTTTTCATAATTCTGACTACTCTTTAAATTAAGATCTTCCTGGACATTTCCCTCCTGTTCGTAATACAAGACATGCAGTTAATTCTAATAGTCAGGCCTTCTCCATCATAAGGCTCAATACTATGCAGTATTCTAGAAGTTTTATTCCAGCTGTGACCAATTGTGGAATGATCTTTCTAATCGGGTAGGTGAATCAATAGAACTTCAAAAGTTCAAAGTTGCAGCAAATGTTTTTATGTCTTTTTATTGTTATATATGTATTATATGTTTTAATGTTGATAATGTTTTTTTTTTTTTTTTAAATACTTTATATCATTGTCTCATTACTTCTTATATCATTTATTTATTTCCTTGTTTCCTTTCCTCACTAGGCCATCTTTCCCTGTCGGAGCCCTGGGGCTTATATTATATTGCTTTTCCAACTAGGGCTGTAGCTTGGCTAATAATAATAATAATAATAATAATAATAATAATAATAATAATAATGAGAAAATAATCATACACAATAACTTCATTTGAAATAACTGTTAACTAATCAGCTCTCATGTCATAGAATAACCATATCATAATGATATTACTAATAAAAATTATTAAAAGGATTTCTAAAACGTGATACCGTTCTTTATAGGATTATGCAGCATTTGATAATATAAGATGAATGATACAATTATTGTAATATATGATCAGTGATATGGAAAGATTCTAGTACTCTCTCTCTCTCTCTCTCTCTCTCTCTCTCTCTCTCTCTCTCTCTCTCTCTCTCTCTCTCTCTCTCTCTCTGGTAAAATAGATGCTATAGGAATTAAATTGTTCTTAGCTTATCATAAGCTTAAATAGTTTTTGCTTAAACAAAGTATGATTTTTAGGTTAAAAAAAAAACGGAATTTATATAATATTTCGTTAAAAAAAACCCTACTTTTTTAAAACAAAATTCTGTAAAGGTGTAATACAGAAATAGGAAATATGTCCACCTTTTCTCTATAAGAAAAAATTCTTCTGAAAATCAAACACCACAAAAAAACGTGAAAGGAAATTTTCCTCCGCACCACTTCGCTTGTTAGAGATAATGACTCTAGGTCAACATCCACCTTTGTTCTGACCTCCAGGTTCTGACTGCCGCCTTTTATTAAAAAGTTTAATTTCTTGGTAACGAGAACTGAACATTTTTCTGGTTCTCATGTTAAGATATATTTAAAGTGAATTTTTCATTAACAGGTAAGGAAGTTAAATAAAGTGATTCTTATTTTTTTTTGTCAAAAAATAAAGTTATATAAAGATAAATAATCCAAATCTGAAAATGGGTTCCATTAGTAAACAACTGAGAAAGGAGTTTATAAAGTAATCTAAGAAGTAAAATCGTCAATTCAAAATCTGCTTTAAATCAAATTAACATAGATAGAATATAGTGCGATACACTAAACAAAAGGGAATAGGGAGGATGAGAAAAAAGAAAGGGAGTAAGAATGAAGTGGAATAAGGAAGAGTATAAGGAATACACATTGATCGATATGAAAGTAACAATGCCTATTTAACAGAAATGAAAATAAATGAATGAAAAAGGAAATTAAAAAGATGAAAGAATTGAAGAATGGGATGTGATATAGTTAGAATTAATGAGTAAAAGGGAATAAGAATAATAAAGAATTAGAAATGGACTAAGGATAATGCAAAAAAGGCAGGGAATAAACTAGACTAGACATAAATAAACACTGAAAATACGAGAATAATAGAAATGAAAAGGAAATAGAAAAAAAAAAAAACGGAAGAATGGGAGAAACCTTTTAGCCTTTGGGACAACATTCTCTTTTCTTGAAACACAACTTCACAGAAATCAACTCTACTGAACGGTGATGTCATGGGTCGCGGAGTGAAGGTTTCACCGCGGCAGCAGCTAAGTGATTATTATCAGCATATATTTTCCTGTAATGGTATTTAAACTTCAATAGTGTGTCGTCGATTCCTCGGTTGATGATGATATACAACAGGGATCGGCAACCTTTTGAACACACTGTCTCAGTTGTTAATCAATCCTGCTTTTTTTTTTTACCACCTTGTGTGTCAGTTGGTATTTTTAGCGCTATATAGGAAAATTAAAATCACAATTATACAGTATGTGGTGACTATCTTAATTATGATATATTTTCCTGAACATGCATACGATAAATGTAATAATTTGTTGCATCTAGTATTCTTTGTAACAAAAATATCTTACATTGTAAGTTTATACCTCATTATATCAAGGCGACCCTTACCCTTAATTCACAAAGACCAAAATTAAAATTTCAGGTGAATATTTGGACACTTTTAGCTTCACACAACCCTCAGCGTGATCTGTTGTAAGCCCTCTGCGATGGGGGCTAAGGATATATGCTCCATGTGTGAAAATATCTGCTCACATTGATATGTGGATCCATATGCTGATGACAATGCAAAAGCTATTTGCTTCATGCAATTGAATCTATGAGGCAGTGATGCCTAGGACCTTAAATGAGGCTGCAGGATCATTTTTACTAGTCTCCAATATTTTTCTAAGATCCTTAAAGCTAGCTGACCACAACGATGAGGCCTGAATGTCAATTAACTGTGTTTCCAACAGCTCAGTTTCCATCCACTCAAAGAAAGTCGCATCCAGCTCACTGTACTTAAAGGATCTAGTCTGGTTAAAAATTAAAATACTGAATCCTGTGTTGTACATTTGTTTATCCATGAAATGGCTAAACATATATTTTTTTTGGTATCCTTCTAGAAGTAGGCAGTCTACTATAAGTGACAATAATATACTACTTAAAAAGATATTATCAAGATAGTTATAGATGCTTCATATGGTTTTGATATACACAAACTACGATGGGATTGACAAGCTTCATTGGTGACAATTCGCTTAATAAGGAAAATAGATTTATAAATAAGGAAAAATTTCATTTAGAATTTGCGAGAACATATAGTCGAATACAACAATTTCTGTAAGAGAAAGGTAAAAAAGATTGAATGATATATATCGAAATATGTTGGAAGAAAATAATCTAGATTTAAAAATGAGTATTATATTCATTTCAGAGTTTCATGCTTTTCTTTGATGGAAAAATTATAAAAGTTAAGTCCGGAACGGAATTTACCTGGACTGCTTCCAGCTCTCTCAAACCTTGACCTCAGTAGAAGGAGGTAATGAATTTACTCTTCTTTTCCAAGATTCTTTCCAATCGGTAAGCTTTTTCTCCATGGGCATCTCTCTCTCTCTCTCTCTCTCTCTCTCTCTCTCTCTCTCTCTCTCTCTCTCTCTCTCTCTCTCTCTCATTTTATCATCAGAGGTTGAGTTTTATATCTATTAAATGTAGCATCAAACAGATCATTTATATGTGGGCATCCAATCAAATACTAAATAATGGAGATTCCTTTATTTTTACATTTCATACTGTATTTTGAAATTATGTTTTCGTGTTCTCTTCTTATAACGCTGAACCAAAAGTGTTCTTGTAGAGAATATAATTCTCAGTCCACATACCTCTCTATTGTAATTATTGTTAACAATGAATTATCTTGAGTGTTCCTTTCTATTCATTCTAAAATACTTGGAGTTTCCTGGTTATATTTCTGATCGATAATGTTAATTTGGGTTTGAGATTTTTTAGTCTTTTCTGTTTAACATTACCAATATTTTCTCATGTCTTCTTGCCTTTTATCAAGGCCTATGAATATCAGACATATGACTCTTTCGTAATACATTTCAGTGCTTTGTTTCCTGATCTTTTCTAACCTGTAAATATTTTCCTGCTTGTTTATGAAACTATCTTTTTCATTAACTCATGTAAAGTAAAGTATTGGCTTATACTTAATGCAACATTTTCCTATAAAATGTGTGACTTGAGTAGGCTGTTACAGACTATTCACTTTAAAGCCAAGTAAAAACGAACAGTAAAAAACCAAGGAAAAATTATAGCATTTAAAGCAACATGAAGATAAAATCTATAGAAGATCCCATGTGAGATAAAAATAGCAACGAATATATTATAATAAAAGATAAGCTGAAATGATTGGTGTGGTGAAATATCAAGTGATTAAGTGAATGATAAATTAATATTATATAATCAATCCTACACTAGAAATGGGAGTTACTCAAATAAACGAATATGAACAGTAAGCAAATAATGAGACAGTTCCACGAAAGAGAGGAAAATCAGAGTCGTCTCCCTTAGGAGGCCTTTAGCCCCAGAGACAAAAGTCAAGGAAACTAATTTTGCCCCAGAAAGAAACGTGACAGGAATACTGAAGACAAACTTTTGTTCCCCTCTGAAGAAAGATAAGTTATTATGGCAATATTTTCCCATGAGTTTACACAGTATATGTTTATTCATGTGTTTTAACATGTACGTATTACTGCGCATATAAATGCAATGTTTGAATATGTATATTTTCTAAAACATATACGTATATGATTCTGAGAATAAACCATCTGTGGTTTTGAAGTACATACTATGCAATTGAAACAAGAAATTTGTCACGGTCGGCACATGACGTTACTCAACAATGCCATACTACTAAGCCGTGATGATGTGTACAAATTTATGGTCATGCCAGTGCCCCTCCAAGTGGAAGGAAAGTGTAAGTGATGCTAGAAACAAGACAAACCTGGCAAGCTCACTAGTGAATGAGTGGTAACAAGTACAACACAACCCAATGTTTTAAGGCTTTGGTACTCAACCTGGTAGAAGGGCATGATGGCTTCATATGTAGCAGAGTACATGAGCTGTGTACTCAGCAATAGGGAGCAGTCACACGAAATCCTGATTCATGCCAACCATCCAGTAATAAATGGATATGAATGCAATGTAACTAAGTCTCCATCTTAATCTAATTTTTACAGTAACCATATGAGCACTTGGTATAAGAAACAAAGAGGAAACCTAGTAAGTGTCAGTAGAAGAGTTTCAATTTCCTGAACACATTTTTAAGCTGAAAATGTAAATAAATCTGGAATACGATTTTTCATAAGAATAGACAAAATGTAATATTCTATTTTCAGTTATATCCATACATACTTTAATGTACCTATCCAACCATTTGAGACACCCTGAAACTATAAGAATAGTGTTATTAACTAATCGGTGCAAAGCCAGGATATTGAATTTTTGGCTTACTCATCGCTTACACAAAGGCTCTGGTAAAAATTCCCTGTCTAGCTGCACTAATGACAAGTGAAAATGGTGTCTTATAATACCTAGGAATCTAATGGTAACATCAAACTAAAGTCACAAGGGAAGTGAAATAAACTCTAATTGTTATTTGGGTCACAGACTAAGTGAGAAGTTGGTGTCATTCTATATAATGATGGGCAGTCACTGGTATTCATATTTCTTTTTCGGTGGTTGACTCCTCGATAGACGAGAGAGAGAGAGAGAGAGAGAGAGAGAGAGAGAGAGAGAGAGAGAGAGAGAGAGAGAGATGTTTTTTGGGGTGATGCTTCTTCTTGTTTGTAATAATCTCTTTTTCGAAAGATTACTACATTATTATCCTTCTGCCAATCCAGTGAAAAACAGCACATAGATAAAATGAGCTTATGACTGGAGGATATTGCTTACCCAAGAATAAGATCCAAAATAGAAAAATCAATTTTTGAAATATACAGTAGGATTCTTTCATATATGATTTATTCAAAACAGCAATGATAGACACTAGAAATTCCTCTGATAGTATGGATACTGCATATACCCCTAAGTAAGTCTATAGGGGACTATGATGAGACCCTTTAAGCATTACATGGGGGGATTTACAGCATCCCCTTGACCCCTTGCTGCATTCACAATACAGCCTTCTACTGTACTTCCATTCCTTCTTCCCTTCTTCCTTCATCTTATCGAGCATTTTGATATTTGCTTCATAGTGGCAACTGTGGGCTTTTTTCTTTAATGGCAGTCACAAGAATCAGAATTTTGGAAATGATCATATTATATTTACTTTATCTATTTTGTTTTTCTCCATTTCGTGTGTATTGATCCCAACTATATCTTTAAGTTTTTATAAGGAGAATTTTAATGCAAACTTCTCCGAAAACTTAAGAGTGAAAAATGTATTGACTAAAGGAGAAAGTTTAAATCGTCAATATTGAAAGATCTCTGTCAATGAATTTGGTTTTGGCGAAACTTTTTTCTTCTTCAATTAATTTGTAATAGCATGTTCAATGTCTAATTTGTATAATTTATTGTGAAAGAGTTAACATAAGGCAGAATGGCTGTGTTACTTCGAAAACTTCAGGATAAATGATAAAGTGGTGAGAAAATATTTTCCTTGGTATATGTGATAGAAAAAATCTTTACAAAATTTTAAAAGAAAATAATTAATAATTAACAAATTATTTATTACGCGCTATAAAAGTTGTAATAAGATTAAGGTCCACAAAGCTACAATGATTCATTTGCCAAATAGAAACAGATCTACTGAATTATATTATCATGGATGTAATGAGTTTTTTTTTTTTTTTTTTTTTTTTTTTTTTGTAATATACACTATTCGAAATATAGTACATCACGTATCTGCTGACATTTGAATGCTGCTTCTAAATTTCAGTATATAAATATGGATAGAAATAATATAACATTAGAAAAGTGATCATCTGACATTAGAAGGATATATGACTAATTCTATTGAATTTCAAATTTATTCTGTTTCAGCAGCCGTTTATGGCTGAAAGCTTCCACTACGTAATCAATGTCATTATTATTATTATTATTATTATTATTGTTATTATTAT
>NC_090748.1:68470087-68472587 GCF_036898095.1 Palaemon carinicauda
AAGTGTACTCTCAAGCAAGAGAACTCGTAATTAAATTCAAAGGTTTAAAGGTCACTCATGAATGGCAGAGGCAATGGACAGTGACAGTGCCCCTGAGACTGACCATATACAGATTTGATCAGCGCCCAAGCTGCCTCTCCACCCAAGCTAGAGCCAAGGGTGGCGAGGCATTGGCTGTTGGTGACTCAACAGGTAGACCTATAGTCTCCCCGAAACTCCCCATCATTAGCTCATACCTGGTCCTCCAATTACATCAGGATATCTAGGAAGCTTCCAAAGACATACCTCTCGCATGTAATTGTTCCAGTCAACCGTTGTGTTTTTATTTATTCCAAGTTCTCTCTCGCATTATTTTATTGAAGTCAGCTCATACGCCCATGAATGAACGAAGAGTTATATCCTCAAAAGGCAGCCTTGATATAACAAGCCAAATATTCGTTCGTACTCCTTTTTCTTCTACAGTCCCTTTTAGAACAACGCCACCCATTCACGTTTCCTCCTAGATTCATTGAGTACCCATTTGCACATTTTCACTGTTGGAGCCCTTGGGCTCATAGCATCTTGCTTTACCAAATAGGGTTGTAGCTCAGCTAGTAATAATAATAATAATAATAATAATAATAACAATGCATGATTCCAACCTCTTTTAACCATTTTATGCATTTCTCTTCGTTGTCAAGTTTTCGAATGAGTGTCTTTAAATTATCCATTTGTGGGCTTGTTTTATCTGAAAAAGAAAAATAGAAAAACTGTTCAGAAATGAAATTTAAAAAATATGGAAAAAGTAATAATGTTAATATCACGAAATTAGTGGTGGGGCAATAACAGGAAAGTACCAAATGTATTTATCTATCATTCTTCAGAAGGGTTGGGGGGGAGGGAGCAATTGCCTCCCTCTTCAAGTATGTCGACTCACCTGAAGAGGGAGACAGTTGGCCCCGATAATTTTGGGAAGATTAGTGATAAATGTATTCCCCTCAGTAAACCTATCTGAAATATTGAGGCCCTTGACATGACAAATATATATATATATATATATATATATATATATATATATATATATATATATATATATATATATATATATATATATATTCAAATAAGCCACATATTCTTGATACAATAATGTCTGGATTCTCTTAACGACCTCGGGATCAGAGCCCCAGGTGAAATCACGAATAGACAAGAGCTTATGACAGGCCGGGAGTCGAATCCTTGTCTGGGAAGCTTGTATAAACAGTAACTTACCGGCTGGTCACAAGGTCTTGTCTTTGTGTGATTTCGCCTGGGGCTCTGATCCCGAGGTCGTTAAGAGAATCCAGACATTGATGTATAAAAAATATATGGCTTATTTGAATATGAAAATCATGTCTAAATCGGCAAAATTTATCATATATTTATAATATATATATATATATATATATATATATATATATATATATAATGTTGTTACTACTACTACTACTACTACTACTACTACTACTGCTGTGAAAGACCTAAGGGTTTCGCCCTTACCAAAGGGCTCATCAGGTGGGTTTGGCAATCTCATTTTTGCAGGTTTGGTTCCCACGACCCTCTTCCCCTACTTTCTTTCTTTTTATATTTTTCTGCTTTTCTGTTTTTTTTTTATTTGGGGAGGGGGGATTTTTTTTATCTTTTAATTTTTTTTTCTATTTTTTTCTGGATTTTTTTATTTTTTGTATTTGTTTGGATTTTGAAAATTTTTTAAGTATTTTTGTTTTTGGATATTTATACCATATTTAATAATTTTTTTTTATCATTTATCTTTAGATTTTTTAGCCTTTACAATTTTTTTGGATTCACAAGTTTTTTTTTTTTTTTTTTTTTCTTTTTTTAGTAGAGGAACTCTCTTGGGCCATCCTATAAGGATTTCACTGCATATTAGAAATAGCTGAGTGTTTTCCCTCTGCATAGCCGGTCTTCTAGGTTATTTCCCCAGAATCACCCGAAGGTTAGTATCCGAAAGAATAGACCTAAATATCCGACCTTTTGTTCACCTGACGAAGCCCCTGTACGACCCCACCAGGGAACATAGTATACTAGAAGCAGCTCAGCTATTCCTTTCTGCAAAGCCAGCCTTGTAAGCTGGTCCAAGCATCCTCCAAGCAAGACGCGTCAGATTTACACCATCCTTCTGTTCCTCTGGAAATGATTCCTGGGAATGTGCATCTTGGGCTGTTTTTCAACATGTTGCTTCTTTCGGTTCTTGGCCTTTGTGTCCTTCTTGCTGGTCTTTTTTGGTCCTGGATTTTATCTTTTAGGCTTTTGACGACCCTGGAATCCTCTGCGGGGCATTCCTTTAGCACGCTCTTGTTTTGGCAGATGATGACCTTTGCCTTTGCAGGGGCCGCCTTCGGTTTTTTCATCCTCTTTTTCTTGTATCTTCATCCACTTCTGAATCTTCAGTATTTTGTTCCGATTCTTCCTTATCGTCTAAATCTTTATCCTCTTCCTCGGATTCTTCTTCATCCTCCGATTC
>NC_090748.1:68483169-68505669 GCF_036898095.1 Palaemon carinicauda
CTCCTTGTCCTCTATCGATTTTTTCAAAATATAGCTAATACGAGATGAAGAAGTCGGTATATACTTTGAGAATGCATCCTACATTGTCAAAAGTCCTTACAACCAACTTTGGAATGTTTTTGTTAACCGTCGGAGCCCTTTTCGGAGGACTCAACTTGGCTCACGGAGAGAGAGTTCTTCAGGAACGAAGCTCTCTTTGTGAGGATTATCTGTTATATCTCAACGGGAAGTTGAACACTTTCCAAAAATCTTGGACCTTCAGGAATGTTCTCGTGGCTTCTACCAGAGGTGCCGCGCTTGTAGAACTGCTTTGGAGGAGGAGTTGGAACTAATGGCTCGCAGACTTCACTTCTACGAAGAGCGATAAACTATGAAAAATATGAAAAGTAAGAAAGTAGGGGAAGAGGGTCGTGGGAACCAAACCTGCGAAAATGCGATAGCCAAACCCACCTGATGGGCCCTTTGGTAAGGGCGAAATCCTTAGGTCTTTCACAGTAGTAGTAGTAGTAGTAGTAGTAGTAGTAGTAGTAGTAGTAACAACATTATATATATATATATATATATTATATATATATATATATATATATATACATATATATATACATATATATATATATATATATATATATATATATATATATATATATATATATATATATATATGATAAATTTTGCAGATTCAGACATGATTTTCACATTCAAATAAGCCATATATTTTTTATACATCAATGTCTGGATTCTCTTAACGACCTCGGATCAGAGCCCCAGGCGAAATCACACAAAGACAAGAGCTTGTGACCAGCCGGGCAAGTTACTGTTTATACAAGCTTCCCAGACAAGGATTCGACTCCCGGCCGGTCACAAGCTCTTGTCTATGCGTGATTTCGCCTAGGGCTCTGATCCCGAGGTCGTTAAGAGAATCCAGACATTATTGTATCAAGAATATGTGGGTTATTTGAATATATATATATATATATATATATATATATATATATATATATATATATATATATATATATATATATATATATATATATATATATATTTGTCATGTCAAGGGCCTCAATATTTCAGATAGGTTTACTGAGGGGAATACATTTATCACTAATCTTCCCAAAATTATCGGGGCCAACTGTCTCCCTCTTCAGGTGAGTCGACATACTTGAAGAGGGAGGCAATTGCTCCCTCCCCCCCAACCCTTCTGAAGAATGATAGATAAATACATTTGGTACTTTCCTGTTATTGCCCCACCACTAATTTCGTGATATTAACATTATTACTTTTTCCATATTTTTTAAATTTCATTTCTGAACAGTTTTTCTATTTTTCTTTTTCAGATAAAACAAGCCCACAAATGGATAATTTAAAGACACTCATTCGAAAACTTGACAACGAAGAGAAATGCATAAAATGGTTAAAAGAGGTTGGAATCATGCATTGTTATTATTATTATTATTATTATTATTACTAGCTGAGCTACAACCCTATTTGGTAAAGCAAGATGCTATGAGCCCAAGGGCTCCAACAGTGAAAATGTGCAAATGGGTACTCAATGAATCTAGGAGGAAACGTGAATGGGTGGCGTTGTTCTAAAAGGGACTGTAGAAGAAAAAGGAGTACGAACGAATATTTGGCTTGTTATATCAAGGCTGCCTTTTGAGGATATAACTCTTCGTTCATTCATGGGCGTATGAGCTGACTTCAATAAAATAATGCGAGAGAGAACTTGGAATAAATAAAAACACAACGGTTGACTGGAACAATTACATGCGAGAGGTATGTCTTTGGAAGCTTCCTAGATATCCTGATGTAATTGGAGGACCAGGTATGAGCTAATGATGGGGAGTTTCGGGGAGACTATAGGTCTACCTGTTGAGTCACCAACAGCCAATGCCTCGCCACCCTTGGCTCTAGCTTGGGTGGAGAGGCAGCTTGGGCGCTGATCAAATCTGTATATGGTCAGTCTCAGGGGCACTGTCACTGTCCATTGCCTCTGCCATTCATGAGTGACCTTTAAACCTTTGAATTTAATTACGAGTTCTCTTGCTTGAGAGTACACTTGGGCACACTATTCTATCTTATTTCTCTTCCTCTTGTTTTGTTAAAGTTTCTATAGTTTATATAGGAAATAGTTATCTTAGTGATGTTACTGTTGTTAAGATATTTTTTTTTTCCTAGTTTCCTTTCATCACTGGGAAATTTTCCCTGTTGGGGCCCGTGGGCTTATAGCTTCCTGCTTTTCTAACTACGGTTGTAGCTTAGCAAGTAGTAATAATAATAATAATAATAATAATAATAATAATAATAATAATAATAATAATAATAATAATAATAATAAAAATAATAATTATCATCATTATTATTTTAATGATGTTACTGTTCTTAAAATATGTTATTTTTCCTTGTTTCCTTTCCTCACTGGGCTATTTTCAATGTTCGAGCCCCTGGGCTTATAGCATTCTGGTTTTCCAACTAGGGTTGTAGCTTAGCAAGTAATAATAATAATAATAATAATAATAATAATATATGAACCGACACTAGGATTATTGAGACATCACGAGAGAGAGAACATTCCTCCTGTATTAATTGAATCCTACGGAGCCATGAGAAAGGTGTTACACTATCGCTTCAGAAGGAAATTCTCTTAACGCACAAATAAATGAAAAGAACTGACAGCTTCAGAGACGCAGAGCGCTTTTGTCTCTGACACAGAGGCTGCTTGAAGTGGAATTCACTCCGCAAAGAAATATATTGAATGCTATAAATTCTAGATCTATGATTAGCAAACCTTAGAGGTTGGTTTTCTATGTGGGATGCGAGAGAAGAAATGTAAAATGAAATGATGGGAGATCATAGCTAACAATGGAAAAAAACGTTGTATAGACACATACAGAAATATATACATCTATATATATATATATATATATATATATATATATATATATATATATATATATATATATGTGTGTGTGTGTGTGTCTGTGCGCGTGTATATGTATGCATGCACATGAAAATGTGTACATATATATATATATATATATATATATATATTTATATATGTATGTATATAAATATATATTCTATAATATATATAAATTATATATATATATATATATATATATATATATATATATATATATATATAAAAAATCACAGTAACTAATCAGCCCCATGTTGTGAGATTACACGTCTCCACAAAAAGATATGACAAAAAATTTAACTACTTTGAAAATAAAAAACGAAATTAATTAAATGATGATTATGTATATATATATATATATATATATATATTTATATATATATAAATATATATATATATATATATATATATATATATATATATAGAGAGAGAGAGAGAGAGAGAGAGAGAGAGAGAGAGAGAGAGAGAGAGAGAGAGAGAGAGAGAGAGACAGAGAGAGATAGAGATTTAATATAACCCATCCATGGTCCCTGCCACAAAAATAAAAAAAAGGAAAGAAGGTAAAAAGGCAAGTCTTCACCGTACCCCATAATTACATGCAAAACACGAAACCAAAAGCCCCAAAAACTCTCGAATGATCTTTCCTCTCCTTCAAAAGTCTACAACTAGTCCATAGGAAATAGCTTTTTAGGTCAAACAAATTGCAATATTTGGTTTTATTGCATGAACATGTTATATGGACTCTTAGAAACACCATATCCAAAATGGGACAAATTCGGCTATTTTGAAGTTGTGAAAATCACACTTTTAACGTTTTTGGAGGGTACATTTTTCCATATATTCCCGTTTTCTCCAAAACGGTTCATCGTACGGGTAAGAAGTTTTGGTACAAAAACAATAGAAAATTAAATTCTGCACATGTTTGTCTCTATAAGTAATTACCCTAAAATTGAAAGTTTTTGCGCAAACAAGCCCGGAATTGGAATACACACATTTTGGAGAAACTGAAAAAAATGACTTTGTCTCACATTTTCCTAAATATCTCTTAAACTACTAACTTTACGGTAAAATGTCATAGAATTGCTCCTTTAGAGTGAAGTTATTTCTTTATTTTGGCGTATTTACTTTCCATTATATCTTGATATTTTGCAAAAGAAACACACACACACAAATAGACCTAATTTTAATTCATGGAAAACAGATGAAAATAGAAGGTTCAGTAAAACAAATTGCAATAGTTTATTCCATGCACGAATGTGTCTTTTGGACTCTTTGGAACACCACAGTAAATAATATGACAAATTCGGCCATTTTGAATTTGAGTAATTCCATACTCAAAATGGCGACCGTTCTCACTGTTTGAACTGACGTATCTTAAATTTCCACTTTTTAATGCCTGCATGCACGATAACAGAATATTCTGTTAGCACGAAGCAAGCTTCTGCCGCTTCATTGCGGATAATGTTGACCACAATACAGTAACAATTCCTGGAAAGGACACTTATCATGGCATGGGTCAGATGTGTGCAGTCACACCACCAGTAGCCACATCTCAAACAGTCATTCGGAATTCAGAATATTTTAAGACCAAGTCAAAAAGTATTGCCTTAAAAATTTATAGAAAACTAGGAAAAGTGGGAGACAGTATCGTCCATTGTCCATGATGACATCAGAGAACATCTTGATACCCACTTCTTACGAATGGTTGACTTGGATCTAAACAATTTAAGCTGTATCTTTACTACCCTGATGTTTGTAAATGACGAGTACATGCAATACAACATATCGCCTGTCATCACATTTGATCAACCCTTATGGCTCAAGGCAAGGCATATCATCAGCCATGAAAACCAATTCAAACATATTGTTCTCATCCTAGGGCCATTCCATACCTTAATGAGCTTCCTGGACACTATGGGTCACATCATGAAAGATAGTGGACTGAGAACACTACTGGACCTTGTGTATGGGCCTAACACTGTCAACCATATGCTGACTGGAAAGGCATATAAGTGAGCAGTACGTGGCCACTTCTTAGTTGATGCTGCTTTGAATGTATCAGTGGTCAAGAAAGCATCAGATCATGAGGCCACTCAGAATCCAATAGATGGAGCAGTACAGAAGTTTGACAAAGTTCTTCGATCAACAGAAACATAAAGGGAAACTGAAGACTAGGACATATTGGCAGTTGAAGAGAGGCTCAGAGATATTCAGGATCAGCTACAACAGAGCCAAAATGGAAAATTATGGGTTCAGTACATGGAGATGATGGATATCCTGTGATCTGCACTCAGAGGTCAAAGAACCAGCCAGCCAACATTGTACTTTAGGGCACTACAAAGAATGCTTCCATTTATTGCTGCCTCTGGACACAATAACTACACAAAATCAGCACATCTATTCCTCCAGGACATGGTGGACCTACAGAAAACGAATGAGAAACTATATGACCAACTTAATGAGTCTGGTTTGTTCTTCATTGGAGATCAGACAGATACTAGGCTGGGTTAGCACCAGATCTTTTTATTGAGCAGGTGTTAATGAAATCCATAAAGTCAACAGGAGGCTTAACACATGGACGAGGTATGGATGAAATTCAACGAACAAGATGGTTACAAGCCATGCCAGTCTTTGCTCAGATAAGTAATGAAGTAAAGAGTGTCCAGGAGAAGACTGGCACTGAAAGAAACAAAGACTTGACTGAATCCAGAAGGATGAGAGATCAGGAGGATACTTCAAAGATTTTCCAGTACCTAGAACAACATAGTCCTTTCACAGAAAATGAGTATTTGTAAAACATTATTTCAGGATTATCCGCACCAAAGTCAAATGCTTACCTTGCCAAAGATTTTGGGAACAATATAATCAAAATGATGGAAGACCAAAATGCAGCAAACTATATCTTCAGAAAGAAACACCAAATCAAGACAATGGGTCAGAAGATAGTAACAGATGGAGTTGAAGTGCAGGTAGATCCTCAAGCTCTATTTCAGCAGTTACTTGTGATAGCCAGTAATGCTGAAATCAGCTTAAGTGAAATCATGAGGTTTGAGCTCTCTGTATACCCACCATCACTGTTCACAAGCAATGAACTTCCTCGAAGTGCCACCAAATCTCAGCTTGCAGATTCCATATCAAAATCCACTATAAGTCAAGCTGAGTCAATCCCTGATGCTGAATGTTCTGTTTTTGATGGTGGATCCTTGCTTCAACGCATCAAATGGATTGCAGGAGAAACATATGAAGATATTGCATCCAAATATGTTGTTCTTGTCAAGAGAAATAGCTATCCTATTGTTGTCCTCGATGGATATAGCAATACTGCATCGTCAAAATATGTGACTCATCAAAAGCGTGCTAGGGGCCTAAATGTTGCCCCAGATGTTCACCTGACACACACTAAAGTCTTTACCTTTGGAACTAAGGAGGCATTTCTAGAAAACCATAAAAACAAACAGAGATTTATCAACTTTCTGTCTGAAACTCTGAAGGAGCATGGTGTATCTACAAAGCATGCAGAGGGAGATGCAGATTTTCTAATAGTGCAAGAGGCAGTTAACATGGCAGTTAGCAAGGTAACATACGTTATAGCAGAGGATACTGACATTTTGGTGCTTATCTGTCATCACATAAAGTCTACCAGTCAGCCCCTGTTCATGATATCACAGAAATCCAATATGAAACATCCCATTTGGAACATCGGAGAAATTAGTGCACGACTCGGTGAAGAATGCTGCAGGTGTTTGCCATTTATGCATGCTCTGCGTGGATGTGACACCACGTCAAGGTTAAATAAAATAGGAAAGGGAGCTGTACTGAAAAAACAAAGTGTTCTCTGCGAGTGTGCTGTGCCATTCTTGTCTCCCAGCTCAACTCACGAGGAAATAAAAATAGCAGGAGAACAAGCAATTATTCAGATGTACAGCTCTAACAGTGATTGTGCAACTCTTGATGACCTGAGAAAGAAAAAGTTTCAGGGCAAAGTCATCAAGAGTTTGAGAAGTGTTGATGTGAAAGACCTGCCACCTACTAGTGATGCAGCAAAATATCACTCATTCCGGGTTTATAATCAAACACAATTCTGGCTAGGTAACAGTGATATTAAACCTGACGATTGGGGCTGGAAGAGAAATGGAAGAAACTTAATTCTTTGCTCGATGGACAACAGCCCTGCGCCTGATGCCTTGCTGAGAGTAATCAGATGCAAATGCAAAGGCTTTTGTGACACTCAGCACTGCTCATGTAAAAAACACAGGTTATATTGTACAGATTTTTGTGAGGAGTGTCAAACTAGCACTTGTGTTAACATATTAATAGACGAAGACACTTAACATGATTAATTTAGTTTGTGCATGTATTTTGAGCAACAATGATTGTATTTTTTTTATTTCTGTTATTTTCAAACACCGTCAAGAGCTAATCAATAATTTGATCGTTTTTCATTTTAGTTAATCTTGCATATATTACAACCATTGTAAAACCCAAGAAAATTGCAAAGGTAATTTTCTTCTTGAAATATTAAGTGCAGGCTTCATTTCAACCAGGGCCCCACAGAGGCCACGGGTGAAAACTGATGTCTGCAGTAAATTCCTGGAGACCATGCTTTTTTGAGTAATATATATATATATATATATATATATATATATATATATATATATATATATATATGTATACATATATATATATATATATATATATATATATATATATATATATATATTTAAAAGTGGAAATTTTAGGGGATACTTCCATTCACACAATGAGATCGGCCGCCATTTTTAATACGGAATTACGCAAACTCAAAATGGCCGAATATGTCATATTATTTACTGTGGTATTCCAATGAGTCCAAATGACACATTCGTGCATAGAATAAACTATTGCAATTTGTTTTACTGAACTTTCTATTTTCATGTTTTTCATGAATTAAAATTAGGTCTATTTTTGTGTGTGTGTTTCTTTTGCAAAAATATCAAGATATAATGGAAAGTAAATACGTCAAAATAAAGAATAATCTTCACTCTAAAGGAGCAATTCTATGGCATTTTACCGTAAAGTTAGTAGTTAAGGAGATATTTAGGTAAATGTGAGTACAAAGTTGATTTTTTCAGTTTCTCCAAAATGTGTGTATTCCAATTCCGGGCTTGTTTGCGCAAAAATATTTCCATTTTAGGGTAAATACCTATAGAGACAAACATGTGTAGAATTTGATTTTCTATCGTTTTTGTATCAATATCTCTTACCCGTACGATGAACCGTTTTGGAGAAAAACGGGAAAATATGGAAAAATGTACCCTCCGAAAACGTTAAAAGTGTGATTTCCACAACTTCAAAATGGCCGAATTTGTCCTATTTTGGATATGGTGTTCCCAAGAGTCCATATAATATGTTCATGTAATTAAACAAAATATTGCAATTTGTTTGACTAAATAACCTTTTTTGGCCTATTTCCCATGGACTATTATTGCTACTAGTTTGTGAAAACCTGCTGATAATACCCTCTTCTCTAAGTGCATTAAAAGCAAAAACGATAAATAGGAATTAATTGTACTATTTATGTGAAGCATTATTATTATTATAATTATTATTATTATTATTATTATTATTATTATTATTATTATTACTTGCTAAGCAACAACCCTAGTTGGAAAAACAGAATGCTATGAGCCCAGGGGCTCTAACAGGGATAATAGCCCAGTGAGGAAAGGAAGCAAGAAAAAATAAAATATTTCAAGAACAATAACATTAAAATAGATATTTCCAGTATAAACTATAACAACTTTACCAAAATAAGAGGAGGAGAAATAGACCATGGTATAGAGGCTTTGGCACTACCTAAGACTTAGAGAATAATGCTTTGATTTTCGAGTTTCCTTCTCCTAGTAGAGCTGCTGACCATAGCTAAAGAGATTTTTTATCCTTACCAAGATGAAAGTGGCCATTGAACAATTACAGTGCACTAGTTAACCCATTAGGTGAAGAAAGATTGTTTGGTAATCTCAGTGTTGTCAGGAGTATGAGGATAGATGAAAATATGTAAAGAATAAGCCAGACTATTCGTTGTATGTGTATGCAAAGGGAAAATGAACCGTAACCAGAAAGATGGATCCAATGTAGTCCTGACTGGCCAGTCAAAGGACCCAATATCTCTCTAGCGGTATCTCAACGGGTGGCTGGTGCCCTGGCCAACCTACTTACTATTGAAAAAGATGCTGAAGAAATGCCAGAACCGCCGTATATCCTCTAACCAAACAAATCATATATAATTTTGAATAATAGTTACTGACATATTTATCACACCATCTGCGAGTAATATCTCGGTAATGTATTTCAGAATACACAACTTTTTTTAAAACCGCTTTTAATTCTTCAGTTTTTAAAAAGCTAAGGTCTTTTATTCCGATACACGGATTAAGTCAATGTTTTTCACTACATTTATAAAGTATTAACTAATATGTTGTATACTGTCACAAAAAACAAAATCAATCATAGATATTCTCAACTATTTTCCCCATTTATATGCTAATTGCAATGTTAAAATTACTCTTATTTAGTTAGGGATAAAGGGAAATGATATTAATAATTACAAATTTACGAAAAGAAACTTGCAGAAAAAAAAAATCGATTGTTGACTTTTGCTTCTTCTCAATAAGATTTCAAGAATATTATTGCGATATTTTAATTTTTGACCAATATATATATATATATATATATATATATATATATATATATATATATATATATATATGTATATATATATATATAAGCCCAGGGGCCCCAACTAGAAAAATAGCCCAGTGAGGAAAGAAAACTAGGAAAAATAATATATTTTAAGAACAATGACATTTAAATAAATATTTCCTATATAATATATGAATACTTTAACAAAAAAAGAGGAAGAAAAACGAGATAGAATAGTATGCCCGAGTGTACCCTCAAGCCAGAGAACTCTAACACAAGACAGTGGAAGAACATGGTACAGAAGCTATGGCATACCCAAGACTAGAGAACAATGGTTTAATTTTGGAGTGTCTCCTAAAAGAGCTGTTTACCATAGCTAAAGAGTCCCTTCTACCCTTACCAAGAGGAAAGTAGCCATTGGACTATTACAGTGCAGTAGTTAACCTCTTGGTTGAGGAAGAATTGTTCAATAATCTCAGTGTTGTCAGGTGAATGAGGAGAAAGGAGAATCTGTAAAGAATAGGCCACACTACTCAGTGTATGTGTAGGCAAAGGGAAAGTGAACCGTAACTAGAGAGAAGGATGTAATGCAGTACTGTCTGGCCAGTCAAAGGATCACATACCTCTCTAGCGGTAGTATCTCAACGGGTGGCTGTTGACCTGGCCAACCTACTACCTGATAAATATATATATATATGTATATATACACACACACACACACATATATATATATATATATATATATATATATATATATGTGTGTGTGTGTGTGTGTGTGTGTATGTGTGTGTGTGTATAGAGTACATATATATATATATATATATATATATATATATATATATATATATATGTGTGTGTGTGTGTATGTATATACTATATGTATATACATATATATATATATATATATATATATATATATATATATATATATATATATACAGTACATATATATACATATATATACACACATACATGTATATATATATATATATATACATAAATATATATATATATATATATATATATATATATATATAAATTATTATTATCATTATTATTACTAGCTAGGCCACAACCCTAGCTGGAAAAGCAGGATGCTATAAGCCCAAGGGCTGCAACAGGGAAAAGTAGCCTAGTGAGGAAACAAGCAAAACTAAAATATTTTAAGAACAACAACACCACCAAAATAAATATTTCCTATATAAACTATAAAAACTTTAACAAAACAAGAGGAAGAGAAATATGACAGAATAGTGTGCCCTAGTGTACACTCAAGGATATAATATATATATATATATATATATATATATATATATATATATATATATATATATATATAGGCCTATATATTCATATATATATACACACACACACACACACACATATATATATATATATATATATATATATATATATATATATATATATATATATATATATGTCTTACTTATAACTGTAATTGAACAGTTTAACATGTTTTTTTTTTTAAAAAGGCCCATAAAAGAAACAAAGGAAATATAAATAAATCACTATATTTCGGCCAATAGACATTGGCACTCTTCAGGATGTAAAGTAAAAATGAGGAATACAGTGGACAGTGGCGGTTTATATAGGAAAGCAAAAGGATGTTTCCAATTGTTATAAAGTTTTATAAGTGCTGGAAGGATTGGTCAAATTTAATTACATCCAGGTGCGTCTTCGTATTGTTGAGCCGCTCGGAGGATGTCTTGACCTCTGATGCATATCTGGTGGTCGGTCTCCGTGGATTATCTTCTTAATGATAGGGTTGAGAAGAGTATTGTCCACTGTGTCAGCTTTCCATTGGCCCCCCGATAAGTTCATTGTTTTTGATTGATTTATGATGGCTGATTCCAGGATCTTCCTTCTCTACGGACAGGTACTCATAAAAAGAAAGACCACTCACTCCAGTTAATCTGGTGCTTTCTTGTTTGTTTTTTTATAATCTTTGAGATAGACTTTTTCACAATCCACAAATGGTACTTTATAGACGCCGGATGCTATATCTCTTTTATTTTGATAAACATAAATAAGGGTGCTTCCTATGGTCTTGGTATATAAAAAAAAGGGATTCTCAGTTTTGATATATTTGTTATATTTTTAATAACTTCTATATATAGGAGTTTTATCTTATTCTTAAAATCTCTTTGGTTAGTAACATCATGATCTTCATAATATATCGTGTTGGCTTTGTTGATGGCCTTATCTGGGGGCCAATGGAAAGCTGACACAGTGGACAATACTCTTCTCAACCCTATCATTATGAAGATAATCCACGGAGACCGACCACCTGATATGCATCAGAGGTCAAGACATCCTCCGAGCGGCTCAACAATACGAAGACGCACCTGGATGTCATTAAATTTGGCTAATCCTTCCAGCACTTATAACAACTTTAGAATAATTAGGAACATCCTTTGGTTTCTTATATAAACCACCACTGCCCACCGTATTCCTAATTTTTACTTTACAGCCTGAGGAGGGCCAATGTTTATTGGTCGAAATATAGTGATTCACTTATATTTCCTGTTTCTTTTATGTGCCTTTTTGAAAAAACATATATATATATATATATATATATATATATATATATATATATATATATATATATATATATATATATATTCATATATATATATACAGTATATATATATATATATATATATATATATATATATATATATATATATATATATATATGATAACTCTTGCACATTTAGACGTGTTTTTATATTCAAATAAGAAATATATTTTAATACCTTAATGTCTGGATTCTCTTTGTGGCTAAATGGCATCGTCACTGTCATACCATCTTCCTGGGCCGGTCAGAAGCTATTGTCTTTCGGTGGTTCTGCCTTGGGACTCTGATCTTGAGGTTGATAAGAGAATCCAGACATTAAGGTATTAAATTTAATATATATATATATATATATATATATATATATATATATATATATATATATATATATATACATATATCGGTTTTTGTTCCATTCCGCATGTTTCTAACCTCTTTAGAAACAATCTTCAAGAATGCTCTATTCCTAGAGCTTGGAAAAACTTTATCATTATACTAATTCACAAAAAGAGAGACACAAAAGACCTGAAAATTTACCGCCTAATAAGTTTACTCTCTGTAATGTATAAAACATTTACAAAGATCATATAAGGCCGATTAGAAATACAGCTAGACTTCAGTCAACTAAGATAGCAGATAAGCTTTAAAAGTGGGTATTCAATAATTGACAATATCCATGTAATTAACCATTTAATGGAAAAGTCAACAGTTTATGACAAACCACTATGTATGGTATTTTTAGACTATGACAAAGCTTTTGATTTTGTCAAAACATCGGTAATGAAAACCCTTCAAAGGCAAGAAATAGAAGAATCTTATGTTAGAATACTTGAAGATATCTATATAGGAAATATAGCAATCCTAGAACTAAATAACGATAGTGAGAAAATTTCGATTGAGAAAGGAGTATGTCAGGGAGACCCAATGTCTTCAAAATTATTTGCAACATGTCTAGAAGTTTTAAGAATTTAGATTAGGAAGTTATAGGAATTTATACAATTGGAGAATACCTTGACAACTTAAGCTTTGCAGATGACATAGTTGTGTTTAGTGAATCATGGGAGGAATTACAAAAGATGATAGAAGATTTGAGTAGAGAGAGCAGAAATGTAGGACTGAAAATTAATATGACTAAAAGTAAAATAATGTTCAAAGCAAATGTAGAGAGAAAACAAATAAGAGTTATGGACGAGCATCTGGCTCTAGCATCTAGGGATTGTTAATGAATATACGTACATAGGACAGACAGTAAGAGTTACCCCAAGACATGAGACCGATATTCATTGAAGGATAAGCATGGGATGAAGAGCATTTGGTAAAAAGAAATGAGATAAAGGAAAGTGAAATGCCACTTTCTCTAAAAAGAAAAGTATTTAATGACATGGTCCTACAAATGTTAACTTAAGCAACAGAAACTTGGAGCCTTACCAAAGCTTTAGAACATAAGCTAATTATAACTAAAAGAGCTATGGAAAGAATAATGATAGGAATAACACTACGAGACAGAAAATGAGCAAAATGGATACAAGAGCAAACTAAGGTAGTGGATATTCTAACAACATGTAAGAAAAAGAAAGGGACATTACCAGCACATATAATGAGAATGTCAGACAATAGATGGACACTAGGAATAACAGAATGGGTTCCGAGAAATTGTAAAAGAAGCAAGGGAAGGAATGGAAGATGATGGATTGACGAACTAAGGAAGATTGCGAGCGTGAACTGACACAGAAAGATCATAAACAGACGCAAGTGGAAGGACATGTCATAGGTCTTTGTTCTGCAGTAGTCTATTAAAGACTGATGTTGATGTTGATTATGAAGATATACTGTATATATAAGTATAATATGAGCAGGCACATATACATAGACACACACACACACACACATATATATATATATATATATATATATATATATATAAATACACACACATATGTATATATATATATGTATATATGTATATATATAAATATATATATATATATATATATATATATATATATATATATATATATATATATATATATATACATAAACACACACACACACACATATATATATATATATATATATATATATATATATATATACACAGATATATATATATATATATATATATATATATATATATGCAAATCCAAAAACATACACACACTCTTAGCCGGTTTTTTTTTTTTTACCACATTTGGATATAATCCCAACTCGAGTAATCCTTTTCCGTCTTCCCGAAGAATATTGATTTGAAAAAGCTTTTATACTTCAGTTAGATTAGTCTTGAAATGCTTTAAGTTAAAATACATGATAACTTATGTTCAAACTCATAATATTCTATACATTATTTTGAGCTTCAAGTATGGTATTACTTCTCTGGTAATTCATCTAGTGTACGCTTCTGGAATTAGCAAGAGCGTTGGTTTCTTTCTTGATTTTATGTTAAAAGTGGAAAAACTCCTGAAACTATTGAGGAAAAAAACTCGTTCTCTTAGTGTTTCCCCCTTTTAGTTATTTTAGAAGTCTTATATTTTAACATTATTTATATTTAGGTTTTCATTTTGATATGCGTGCCACTTTAAACAACTTCTCTTAACATCCTCTGTTATTAATGGTCCCAAATTCCTTTCCATATATCATCTCGATCTCCCATGATAATTTCTTCATCAGCCTTACCAGTCTTATCTTACCGAGGGGTAACATAAGACCTGCGAAACAGTATTCAGATAATGTTACCATATGATATTATATCAAGTTGACTACAAATATATATCGATAGACACCATCTGCTGTTAAAAAGAGAAATGCCACGACATGTCATTAAGGATACATAATCGATCATGTCAAGTTACACGGAGTTATAAGTTTAATATAATGCACTTTTCTTATGCAATTAAAAAAAAATTCATATATAAAAGCCTGAAAGATCAGTGAGCAAAATTGATATACTGAAATAATTGAATGAATTACAAAACTAATGTAAAACATTTCCTTTTCAGCGTTAGAAGAAAATGCCTTTTCTTTATTAAATTTGGAAGTAGATATGTGGTTATCATCAACATAAAAGAAAAAAAAAATATGGAGCAAAAGAAAATAGTTTTAATACATGATTTATTTTACCCGTAATTTTATAATCTGCATTTCTTCTGTACAGAGATTGTCGCTTTGGTCTGGAATGACTTTAGCGTCATATTCCTTATCTATTTTTTAGGGCCTTTCTCCTTGAATTCATAAAGTTATTTATATTTTTACTTTTACAAGTAGAAAATATTTTCAATTATCGTTTCCTTTAGATACTTTTTTATTCGATTTTGGAATCCTCTGACCTCTTCTGTCATGCTTATGTACTGAAAAATTTTTTAATTTTAGTGTAATTAGATCATTTTTCACTTACATAATTATGATGTAAGTTATATAATAAATTTAATTTATATGTCATTGTCGTCAAGGGTATATAATTTGTATTCAAATCTCATTGGATGATTTATATGTGTAAAAATGTTATTAGTTTTACAAGTCAATTGAATTTCATTGTATTGATGGAAAATTTTCTTGATATCATTGTTCGTTAAAACTATGATAATTCTATGAATACGTTTGAAATATAAATTGTTGCTGAAATCATACAAGTTAATGTTTCCTGCAATAATGTTCTAACTCCTAAAAGATTATCATAATGATAGAGTTACGAATTAAGATATCTAACTTTTAATTTCGTACTTCCACACGATATTCGCTCTTAACTATTATATTGATGAATGTATTTTCTCCATGTATGTTTTATCAAATAAATATACAGAATTACAAAATAAAACTTAGCAGTAGCACAAAGAGTATGCACTTTAATCTCTCTCTCTCTCTCTCTCTCTCTCTCTCTCTCTCTCTCTCTCTCTCTCTCTCTCTCTCTTCACTAAAAATTGTGAAAGCCTTTCAAACCCCATCGTCCGAAAACTAAAGTAAACTCCACCTTCTCATCTCTTTCAATTTCATCCTAACAAATTTTCTTGTTCTGTTTGCGTCGAAGAATGATCCTCATTTGAAATGAAGTATTGTGTTGTTAAAAATTTATTGTGCAAACGTAAGAAATATTTTGCCCTCGCTTGTACCGGATGAAAAGAAGGCATAGAGAATATATTGAAGTTTAATCACGTAATTCTTCATTTCCCTTAAAACTCTCTCTTCGCTTATGTAAATGGGAGTCTTATGTAGATTGAATTTCAACTGTATATGAAGGTAATATTTGTTTAGTAATAATCCATTTCAGAATGATTAAGAAATCAGTTTTCGGTTATAAAATATTACGTTTCAGACACATATACACATAGTACTGTACATATATATGTATGTATATATATATACATACACACACATGTATATATATATATATATATATATATATATGTATATATATATATACACATATACACACATATATATACATGTATATATATATATATATATATATATATATATATATATATGTATATATATTCATATATATATATATATATGTATATATATACATATATATATCATTATATATGTGCGTGTGTGTGTATGTGTGTGCCAAAGAGAGAGAGAGAGAGAGAGAGAGAGAGAGAGAGAGAGAGAGAGAGAGAGAGAGAGAGACGAAGGAGGTCATAATGCTCATTCGTGGTAAGATAAAAACCTAATAGATTTATATGCTCGTGTAAGTCTTCCGTTACATTTACAAATCATATGTGATAAATTACTTTCTTCACTGAGCCCATATATGTTATGCTTTCATTTGGATGACTCCCAGAAAGGGCTTCTAATTGTGAATCTAAGATAAGTTGCAGTCATCTGCATAGATTAAACAAGTCAATCTTCCGAGAACATCGTATCAAGAAGTTTATCATGAATTATAATAAAGTAAGTTGAATCGGTTTTTATTTAAATAGAAAGATAAATTCGAGTCTGTAAAAGACTTTAATTCATTACAAATTATAATATAGCGCAGGTCTCTAAAAAATATAATTTTCTGATTTGGAAACATTTATATGATTACTTATTAAATCTCTTCTGACGAATGAATTTCGTTTACCAGTTACATAAGTATTTATCTTCACTGTTCTTTACTCAAAAAACATACCATATATTTAATCCTAAATGCATTACTTTTCCCTCATTGCTATACTTAGCCACCAGATTTTCTTATTTTGTTACCACAGACATTATTTCTTTTACAAATATAGGTATAAACATATTATTTGAATGAATACATAGTCTTATTCAAAAGATTTATTATTAAAAAAGTATATATGAAGAGTCCATATTGATGTCTTTTTTTTTCTTCTTTTTTTTTTTTTTTTTTATTAACAGAACCCTTAGGCAGGATGTGTGAAGTTACAGAGGCATCTAAAATTCCCAAGAAAAATTATAGGAAAGGACAATCAATGTTACAATTATTGCCCTGGTACTTTTAGCATTTAGGTGTTTGTAAAACTGGGAGAAAGTCGATATTTATTCCAAGAAGGGAGATTCACAATTAATTAGGGAGACAACAATAAAGAATATTATCATGTAACAAAAGATTATTTAATGAAAATGTTATCTATCCTGAGTTCAAAGCCACAATTTCATTCCTTTTCTTCTCATAGAATCATGTTTTAGAAATTAAACTAAAAAACAACTCAAAACGTTTAACTGTCAATATTAAAAGCCAACTCCTATTAGATTATCGCATAGTTCACAGACTTTGATGTAATTCACCCTAAAGCTGCTTTAATCTGAACTATAAGCTACGGAACAACACACCCTGATCGAATAGGCAATGCCAAAATGTGAAAATCGATTTTGTATAAAGATTTTATCCAGTTACTTTGTCCTTTGATCATCAATCTCAGAGACTCCCTATGTTATAAAGGGTGGGTGTCTGAATATATATATATATATATATATATATATATATATATATATGTATATATATACATATATATATGTATATATATGTATATATATATATATATATATATATATATATAAATATATATATATATATATATATATATATATATATATTATATATACACACACATATATATATATATATATATATATATATATATATATATATATATATATATATATATATATATATATACTAGCAGAGATACTGGGCATAGCCTGGGTAGAGGATTAATAAGCAACGTCAGTATATGCTACAGGTCGGTTCAGGCAAGTTATCTCTGTGATGACTTATTCTGAAACATATGGTTTTTTTTTTCAACTCGTAGATACTCTTATCGCCCAATATTTCATCTGTGGAAACAGTACAACTGTGAAGATGAAACATTTCCTATGTTAAGGTGGAGAGGATATTTATAACAAAGTCAGCTGAACACTCTATCCACTGCAATATAATCCAGGAGGTTCATTCTTCCATTTCAGAGCATCGCAGTGATTACATTTTTGTAACATCAAGCCAATTTGTACTATCTCTTCTGTTTCTTATCATGCCTGGGGTCATAGGAGAAGGCATCAAGAAACCATTGTTTTGCATTAAATGGACGTGCTCTAACTTCTGCACGCCTGGCTCTATCAATACAGTGATCATTCTCTGCTTCTTCTTGTGTTTGCTGATTTCACCGAGTAATCATTCTTTGTTGGTTAGCCTGAAGTCGAGTTCTTCTCGTATTTCTCAATTCCTGATATCTTCTTTGTTGATTTTCCTCAAGGTGAGAATTTCTTTGGTCCTCGTCTTCATCTTCATGCGTAGCTGCCATTCTGCAAGCATTAATGTTCTTTCTATCTGATTTTTTAAGAGGGTAAGAGTTCTGGCCACCTCCCCATATAGTTCTCTTAAGGGACACTAATAGATTTCTGACCAATTCCATTGTCTTTCTCTGAAATTTTGGTTTTCACATAAATTGTATATATAAGGTTTAATGTGGGTGGGGTTCTGTGCACCATAGCACCCTTTAGATGTCACTTAGAGATTCGGGACCACTTCCATTGACTTTTTCGGAAAATTTACATAAAAACGCCCTTTTGGTTTTTATGGAGAATTGGATATGTTTTAAGTTTTAAGAGGCAATATCTGTGTGTATATGTGTGTGTGCTTTTGTTCCTTATACAATAAATTGTACAAGGAAGTTACAGAGTTTTTAATGATCAAGTCTTATGTAATCTTTATCGAGAAAGCTAACGCCGTATTAGCTTTCTCGATAAAGATTACATAGCATTTGATCATTAAAAAGTCTGTAACTTCCTTGTACAATTCATTGTCTAGGGAACAAAAGTACACACACATGTACAAACAGATGTTGCCTTTTATATATATAGAAGGTATATATATATATATATATATATATATATATATATATATATATGCGTGTGTTTTGTGTAAATATTTCTTTCCTGTCATACTTAGATGATAGAGAGAGAATTTTCATACCCTGTTGAGGGCAGGGGGGGGGGGGGGCGCTTCGAGAGGTATAGGCGGAAACCACACTCTTCCATAAATTTTTAAACACGGGTTTCTAGTTATGAAAGGGAGGGGGGCTGGGAAGGGTTGAATCTGCGTGTGTGCGTGTGTGCGTGTGCGCAATCTATCTAAAAGAAATTGACGTTATTTTTGACGACTCTGTCTTACCAGTGAAGAATATTTTAACACTTAGGAGACTTACTCTTCTGAAACGGTAATAAATGCTGCTCTTGAAGAAATAATTTTGGTGGCAAGGCAATATTTCTTTGATATTTAATATTAAGTATTCTGAGTAATTTGACAGCTTAGCTTTTGTAAAGCAAGAGAAATCAAGTTGAATTAGGAGAAAAGATTTTATGTTTTAGTTTATCAATCTCTGAATCTATTACTTTTTATTACCAAACATTCATATTCATATATATATATATATATATATATATATATATATATATATAGATATATATATATATATATATATATATATATATATATATATATATATATATATATATATATATATATATATATCATATACTATATATACTGTATATATATACACACACACACACACACACACACATATATATATATATATATATATATATATATATATATATATATATATATATATATATATATACACATATATTTATATATTAGCAAATATACTTGGCATTGCCCGAGTGTAGGATTAAAAAGTAATGTCAGTATATGCTGCTGGTCCATTCATGTAAGTTAGCTCTGTGATGAATTATTCTGAACCACATGTTTTATTCACTGCTAGATACTCTTATAGCCCAATATTTGATTTGTGTAAACTGTGCAGCTGTAAAGAAGAAACATTTCCTATGTTAAGGTGGAGAGGATATTTGTAATAAAGTTAGCTGAACATTACCTCCATAATCCAGGAGGTTCATTCTTCCATTTCAAAGTATCACAGTGATTACATTTTGTGACATCAAACCAATTTGTACTATCTCTTCTGTTTCTTACCATGTCTTGGGTTATAGGTGAAGGCACCAAGATGCCATTGTGCTGCATTAAACAGACGGGCTCTAACTTCTGCACGCCTGACTCTATTAAATTGGTGATCATTCTCTGCTTCTTCTTGTGTTTGTTGGTTTCACTGAGCAATCATTCTTTGTCGGTTAGCCTTAAGTCAAATTATTCTTGTATCGCCCGATTCCTGATTTGTTAGTGCTGCAATTCTTTGTTGATTATCTTCAATGCGAGAATATCCTTGGTCTCCATCTTCTTCATGCATAAATTCCATTCTGCTGGCATTAATGTTTCTTCTATCTGAATCTTCAAGAGGGTGAGGGCTTTGGCCCTGTTCCTCACATAGTTCTCTTAAGGGGCACTAATATATTTCTGACCACTTCCATTGTCTTTCTCGGAAATTCTTATATAAGTATACGCTTGTAGCTTTTATATAGAATCGTATATATTGGAGGTTTAAAGTGGGTGGGATTCTGCACATTATAGCACCCTTAATGGGGCACTCAGAAATTCTTGACCATTTTCATTGACTTTCTCGGACAACTTTACATAAGAATACACTTTTAATTTATTTTTGTAAAATTGGATATATCTGAAGCTTTAAGACGCTGGGGTCTGCCGCTGTAGCTCCTTTAGGCCCCCTGAAGGAGCTATAGCGGCAGACCCCAGCGTCTTAAAGCTTCAGATATATCCAATTTTACAAAAAAACAAAAAAAACTAAAAGATTAGAGATTCGGGACCACTTGCATTATCTTCCCGGAAAATTTTATACATTATTAGTCTTTATGTAGATTCTCTAACCTTTCTTTCTATAAGGAACAGATACACACACATACATACACAAACACCGATATATTGCATTTTATATATATGTGTATGTATTTAATTTATATAATTTCAGTATCCTGGTTGTATGCAGTGTTAAGATTTAATTAGTATATATTTTTTTAGTCACATCAAGTATATAATCTAAAGTAAACTTATCTATCTTTTTCTATCAGGGAAATTTACAGTCATTTGTACATTTGGTAATATTTTATGAATAATGATTTTTTTATTTTTTCTCCAAATTTTTTCCTTTAAAGCAAGGTACAGCATATTGAAAAAAATACAATAATCTATAAACTGGTAACGGAAAATCTTGTTGTTACAGAAGATAAAATATAAAAGAAAAATTTTACTAAAACTCACCAGAATTCAGCTTTTACGAAGTGTTTTAATCATTCATGTTTGAAGGTGCGGTCAGACCAGGCATCTTCCTCTTTTTTACTTTTTAAGAATTTGCTAAGGATGCTATTTTGACAATTAGGCAACTAATTAACAAACTTAGTTATAAAAGGCGACCGAGTTTTCCGACAGACTTAAACTAATCTGAATGATAAATGAGATCACTGAAATCATTACTCTGTGACAAACGATTGTATTAGTCAGAGTCCATCAATTGAAATAACAGTCTAACTCTGCTAAAGTGTCCTTCTGAGGGAAAGGGAAAATTGTGCCGTTATAGATTAATCTTTCTTAATTAATCTTTCGAAATTTAATGCTTATTGTGCACGCATTAGACCGAGCACCTTTTAGCATACTCTGTAGCTCGCTCTACGACCATAAATAAAGGTAAATAATATGAGTACAGGAAATTTGTAAATACTATTAGAAAATGTTATGCGGGTTTTCTAATTAATCCAATGGAATATTTTTTCATAAAATCATTTTTAAATCAGTTTATCAAAGGAGAATGAGGATGCAGGAGTAAGGCAAACGGATAGACTTGCAGCTAGAGATTAGTGTAACAAGATCCTGAGAAAATCTTTGATAATTCTTTTAGGTATTAAGGCTGTTTTATACCACTTATTACCCTGTTCT
>NC_090748.1:68510669-68540669 GCF_036898095.1 Palaemon carinicauda
ATTAGACTAAAGTCTCCTACGATCACCGATCCGCAAAGGTCCCCGTGGTGATGAAAACTGGCCAAATCTCACATATGATTGGCAGGTCTGAGGCCTTTGTCCTGCATGGAACTATAAACAGCTTCATTATATATATATATATATATATATATATATATATATATATATATATATATATATATACATATATGTATATATATATGTATATATTTACATATATATATATATGTATGTATATATACACAAAAATATATATATGTATATATATAAATATATATTCATATATATGTATATATATATATATATATATATATATATATATATATTTATGTATATATATACATACAGTATGTGTATATTATACACAATTATATATATATATATATATACACACACACACAAACATATATATATATATATATATATATATATATATATATATATATATATATAAATATATATATATATATATATATATATATATATATATTTATATATATATATATGTATATATATATATATATATATATATATATATATATATATATATATATATATATATACTTTATATGTATAGATGTATAAATATATATACATATATATATATATATATATATATATATATATATATATATATATATACATATATATATATATATATATATATATATATATATATATATATATATATATATATACAGTATATATATGTATATATGAATATATACATATCTATATTTACTTTTGAAAAACTCATTCGGTCTGCTTCTTCTTCATTTGCAGTGGTCTATAGGAAACTGAAGAAATGTTTTAATTCTTAAATTTTACTCTTTTTCGAGTGTTGGTCTCCTGATTCTCATCTTAATTTGATGGACAAAATATTGCAGTCCATTAAAGTTCTTATCTGGATATTAATCTTCAGCAATGTTAATCAGGTAGCATTTTATTCATGTTACATAAGATTTTTCTTAATTTTGACGATTCTTTACATTTTTATTTGCCTAAAGATTCTAACCGAATTATGCAAAATTTGAATGTCTGAAGCTTTATTCATTTCAAAGTTACTTATAGTAAAATAGAGCATTGATAAAGTTTGTAGCAGCTAGAAAATTGATTTTATGTCTAACGATAGAGTATACTGACATACAATTTCCATGTGATGATATTACGGCGACGATATAAAGGAAACCACTGAATAAAGAATCCCATTAAAACTAGCCAATGTGCCAGGAAATCATCAAATGCCTCTCATAAATAAAAAGTCATTGGGCGGAAATCAAAGTAATCTTATAATACACATAGATATATGTACATAAATGTATATATATATATATATATATATATATATATATATATATATATATATATATACATCTATAAGAATATATACAATTATATATACATATAAAATATTTATACCCACCCACATACACACACACATAAACATATATATATATATATATATATATATATATATATATATATATATATATATATATATATATATATTTATATATATATATATATATATATATATATATATGTACTGTATATATATACATATATATATATATATATATATATATATATATATATATATATATATATATATATATTCAAAACAAAGGAATAGAAGAATCTTGTGTTAGAACACTTGTATATATATTTACAGGAAGTACAGCAAATCCCAGAACTATATAAAGATAGTTAAGAAAGGAGTTTGACTGGAAGACCCGACCTCTCCTAAATTATTTACAGCATGATTTTAAGAATTCACTTTGGGAAAATGGAGGAATTTATATCAATGGATAATATAGGAACAACTTAAGATTTGTAGATGACAAAAGATGGTAGAAGATTTGAATAGAGATAGCATAAATATAGGACTGAAGATGAATATGAGCAAAAAGTAACATAATGTTAAATTAAAATGCAAAGAGACAAGAAATAAGAGTCATGGACGAGCTTCTAGAGATTGTTTAATGAATATACGTACTTAGGGCAGATAGTAAGTATTTCATCAGGACACGAAACCGAAATTAAAAGAAGGGTAAGAATGGGATGGAGATTATTTGGTAAACAAAATGAGATTTTTAAAAGAAAAATACCATTCTCTCTGAAAAGTAAAGTATTTAATGAAATGATTCTCCCAGTATTAACTTATGCATCAGAAATTTGCAGCGTTACTAAAGCCTTAGAACAGGACCTAATTACAACTCAAATAGCTATGGAAAGAATAATGATGGGAATAACACCAGGAGACAGAAAAAGAGCAACATTGATGCGAGAACAAACTCAAGTAGAGGATATTCTAATAACAAGTAAGAAAAGGAAATGGACATGGGTAGAGCATATAATGAGAATGACAGAATGGGTCCTTAGAGATTGTAAAAGAAACAGGTGAACGAAGTGAAGACGAGGGATTGACGAACTTAGAAAGTTTGCGGTTGTGGACTGGCAGAAAAAAACCATAAACAGACGTAAATGGAAGGCCATGTCTGAGGCCGTTGTTCTCTAGTAGACTAATGACGGCTCATGATGATGATGATGATGATGATGCTATATGTGTGTGTGTGCATGTATACTAAATAACTTCTTTCCTTGATGCAATTTTTGTATAGTTTTAAAGTGTGTGACATCCTTAGCCCACATTTTGATTCGGTAGGAAAGAACAACAATGGATAACAGGCTTAAGATATAGCTTATAAAATATATTTCTTACCAATTTTCCAAATCAATATGAACTTCACCATTATTTTTTTTATAATCAGGCATATGACAAGTTGAAAATGCTTCTGATTCGTTTATTCTAGTAGAAATATTAAGAAAAGTTCGTTATTAATCAATATTTTATGATGCATTCATTTTGCTGGACTTTCCGTTTGAGCGTTGGACAACAATAAAAGTGAGTAATTATCAGCCTTACCTGAGCTTCTATAATTATGAATAATTGAAATAACCGATTTATAAATTATCTAATATTTTAGGTAGTTGAAGCAGCAAACAAATATTTGGTAACAGTTTACACGAATGGTGTGTTTCTATTGGCTAAGTTGATCAAGAAGAAACGATACAAATGTTCCTTAAAATTAAATATTACCAATATTTTACTCTCAAAAAGCCAGCACTGAGGCCATCTATTGGTAGCTTATAGAACATGGAAAAAGGAAGTTACTCAACAACGAAACTATTGTAATTTTTTCTTTGAACATACATTAAAAATCTTATACACGTATATGATGAGGAATATAATGAAATGAAAACAATGTTTCAGATTAGAAGTCTTCTGCAAGAAGTATCTTAACCGGAATTATAATTATTAGAGGCAAATTTTCGACTATAGTTTTGGCAAAATTGGATTAGTATTGCAGACACGGTCCAGAATTACACAAAAAATTAATTGGAAAAGAATACTTTATAGTGAAGCCGTATATGATGATTTGATCACATGGTAATGATATATATATATATATATATATATACATATATATATATATATATATATATATATATATATATATATATATACACACACACACACACACACATATATATATATATATATATATATATATATATATATATATATATATATATATATATATATATATATTTCTACCTCATACTTGGGATCGAACGCTAGCCCCTTCTAATGAAAGGCCAGGTCGAAACCAACCATGGCACAAGAGGCCATTAAGAGAAATCGGAACCTGACGCTACCCAGCTGTCCGAGGATTTACCTGGCGAGACATCAGTCTCTTACCAGCGAGTTTTACCCGATTTCCCGGCCCACCACGTGACACAATTGGTAGTAATTCATTCAAATTACCCCTAATGAGTCAATATGGATAAATCGGGTAAAACTCGCTGGTAAGAGACTGATGTCTCGCCAGGTAAATCCTCGGACAGCTGGGTAGCGTCAGGTTCCGATTTCTCTTAATGGCCTCTTGTGGCATGGTTGGTTTCGACCTGGCCTTTCATTAGAAGGGGCTAGCGTTCGATCCCAAGTATGAGGTAGAAATTTATTTCTATATGAACACGATGTTGTGTTGATATTTATATATATATATATATATATATATATATATATATATATATATATATATATATATATATATACATTATACGAGTATCAGCAAATTGCTGAAATAATAATGAACAGATTATTTAAATTAATATGATTATTATTCTTTCAAAAACGAAAGGTTTGCAGCACCTTTTCCCCAGCTTAACTTTTCTTAATAGCAAAATATTTTTTTTTGTAAAATATCACTTAGTCCATGTCAAGTTCATATAGCTAATGATAGTTTATATTCCCATACGCGAAGAGTTTATTGATAAAAGCTATGATGAGGCCATGAAATTATCCATAAACCATTTAATCTAAAAGAACTATCAGCAGACGATAAAATATCATAAAGGATCTTTATCAAGATACCAATTATGAATCAACTACCAATGCTGTATTTCCTTTATTTCCTTTTATACTAATTTCATATGACGTAGTTGTGAATTGAGTCTGGAATGTTAAATCACAAAGGATGAAATCTTGAAGAAGCGAACGAGAGCTGCCAACATCATCGTAAATATAGTTTTGATTATGCAAGATTTTGGCTTTATTCTAAGCAGGATTTGAAATAGAATAATTAAATTTCAATTAGAATTTTGTTTTAAACTTGGATAAGGATTGTAAGAATTAATAATTCATCTTTCGTAATACATCTTGGATTTCAAAAAGTTGGCTATCCTGGCACGTAGGAAACCCCCCGTTTTCGTTGTACTATTTTCCTTTTGAATTTGAATATACAATGATATTTAAAACTCATTATTCAAATATCAGTGACAGCTTTTATGATTATGAAAATAATGACATAATCTTTCAAAAACTACGCAATACGAACGACTGTTGATAGGTTAAAGAATTGATAGAAGTAGGGAGGTATTCGATGTAAAAAAACTATTGTAGGTACCTTGAAGAAAAAATATTATATATATATATATATATATATATATATATATATATATATATATATATATATATATATATATATATATATATATATATATATTAGCGTGATTAAAATGGATTGACGTTCTTCAGATAATAAAGCTCAATCATGAAATGCTTTTAAGCTTTATGTAAAAGTTTAACGAAATTCTAGGCCTCAACTCTGGTGTTACTGGTGAGGGTGGATTCCATACGGAAGAGTTTCCAGGAAGTCTACCATAAACATTAGAATATTCATCTCTTGTAAGATCAAATTGATATATCTTTATTGAATAACATTTTGTATATGGATATGGGATTATAATTACAAATTGTTTGTTCATGATGGTGTAAATCATCTAAAGTTTATGATGGACATTCTGGAATCTCCTCCGCATGGACTCCACCCTCACCAGTGGCACCAGAACTGAGGTCTAGAATTTATCTTAAGCTTTCAAATAAAGCTAAAAAATCATGCATGATTTAGCGTTAGTATTTCAAGATTATTAACGTTTTTTTATAATCTGAGATATAGTTTTCTGGAGATTTTTCTATTGTTTTGTGGAAGGTCGGATATACAATTGTTTTGTCATCGAATATCTCCCTACTTCTATCAATTCTTTCACCTATCAACAGTTATTCGTATTACGTAATTTTTGACAAATTATGAAAATATTTCTACAATCATAAAACCTGTCATTAATATTTTTAATAATGAAACGTAAGTTTCACCAAGTAGCCAAATTTAAGGGGAAAATGGTACGTCCAAAACGGGAGGTTACTTGCGCACCAGGAAAGCCAATATTATGAAATCCAAGATGTATCACGAAATATATATTAGTAATGCTTATAATACTTCTCAAAATTGAATTCAATTACCTAAAAGAGCCAAAGGTCAATTCCACAAATAACATAACAAACCCGTATATGAATACCTCATATTGAAGTATAATGCAGAGGCCCTTTAAATATTAGATAATTGATGTATTAGGGATTTCAATTATAAAAGATGATAGAACTCAGGCAATAAAAATAATTAAAATCTTTTAACGTAGCCAAACTCTCATAAGGAAAGTTCACTAAAATTAAATGAATCCTTAAATACTGATTTACCAAGGACCTTTTCTTAACACTTATTAGAAAAAGGAATCTAAAGCATTTTAAACTTATCATATGCATAATTATAAATCCAAATATTCTAAATGAAATTCATATCTATTTTGATAATTAGTAGGAAATATAATATTTTAAGTTCTCATAATTCAATCGTATTATCCATTGTTGTTTTTTTTCCCACTGAATGAGAATCTAGGCTAAGGTGGTCTGACACTTTATTTGATATATATATATATATATATATATATATATATATATATATATATATATATATATATATATATATATATGTATATATATATATATATATATATATATATATATATATATATATATATACTGTATATGTATATTTATATATATACATATATATATATATATATATATATATATATATATATATGTATATATATATATATATATATATATATATATATTTATATATATATATATATACATATATGTATATATATATATTTATATATATATATATATATAAATAAATATATATATATATATATATATATATATATATATAAACATATATACATATATATATATATATATATATATATATATATATATATATATATATATAAACAT
Source organism: Palaemon carinicauda (assembly GCF_036898095.1). Classification (NCBI taxonomy): domain Eukaryota; kingdom Metazoa; phylum Arthropoda; class Malacostraca; order Decapoda; family Palaemonidae; genus Palaemon; species Palaemon carinicauda. The sequence continues at coordinate 68,517,376 of NC_090748.1, forward strand.
ATATATACATATACATATATATGTATATATAGATATAAATATATATATATATATATATATATATGTATATATATATATATATATATATATATATATATATATATATATATATATATATATATATATATATATATATAAATATAGGTAAATTTTTAGAAACGGTTTATTTGAAATTATAGATCCCAATAAAAGAGAATAAATATTCTTTTATATATATATTTTTGGGCTTAGGCCATGTCGTCCTGATGGAGATTCCTTCATTAGTAGCTTCCTAGGTATATTTGACTACAGTGATATATCCCAGAGATTTTACCAAAGGTATCCAGAATTCTAACTCCTGGAGCGAATATCCCTTGAAATTTAAAAAGGGATATCGCGTGATATCAGAGGACGTATTCTTGACAAGTCTCATAGCTATCTACACCCCTAATAGCGCTTTCGCTTCGAGGGGAAAAGTAGCAAGAATATAGGAGAGTCGTTAAAAAGGCGACGCTCCTACCGTACTGTAAATAGTGTGCCAAATCGCCACCGCGCGGCGCCACCAAGCCATTCTTTCTGCCGTAGCTTTGTTGACTGGTGTTATCCCGTGTTATCTCTTGCTATTTTGGAGTTTATTTGTCGCTATGATATCTTCACCAGCCTCATCTGCTTCTGGAAAGTTAAATAATATCTTTGAATTGTGTAAATGTAAGCTTTTGCCAGTTTTGCTCTTCGATTGAGATCGTAATTAACGTAACAAGAGCTGTTGCCAGCCGGATGGCGTCATGGACGCAGTCATTTTTTCTTGTACATTTAGTTAGCCAGAACGACTTTCCCGGCATTATTTGCTTTAATAACTTTAGCTATTTAGAGATTTAGCTAGGGATTTTTATATTATGTCATTGTTGTCGTGGTTTTGGCTATTTATGATCGAGCCTCACAAGTGCTAGGCTTCCTAGCCTAGGCACCTACACACTTCATGCATGATATAACCTTCCTGGTAAAGTTTTATTGAAGCTCAGGCAATATTTTATACAATTAAGATATTACTGCATAAAATTTTCCTCTTCCAAGATAGTATACAAGAGAGTTTCGGTGAACGATTCTCAATGCTCCTAGCCTAGGGGCTTTAGTATAGTTTCATACATGAGTCCATTGCTCTTGTATTGTCTTTTAAGGGGAGACTGACACCTCCTATACCTTTTAAGTCGATACTTTTCCCCTGGCGAGATTTAAGAGCAATCCCCCTTCTCTCTGATTAGCCTAGGCTATCCTCAGTTAGCTTTGCTGTGAACTGAGTTCTGGCAAAGTTTTACTGGGGTGTTTCGTTTCTTTCTCCTAACCACTGAGTCGGTTTTTGAGCTTAGAACGGGACATCAGAGTAATAAGTCTGTGTTAGGCATCTTACTGTCTTGGTGAAATGATTTCCCAAGTCAGGTTAAGTTGTCTTTACAGGAGGCTAGACCTCCCTAGACCATACGTGGAGGTTTTGTATGACAGTTCCTCCTTCCTTGGTCTAGCAGACAGTCCTGTGGTGGTAGATCTTAGACCGAAGAAATGATTTCTTCCTTGCCTAAGGCCTCTGGTACGAGATTCTGTTCTCTTAAGAGATTGTGTCCTGTGTGCCGCTTTCTCACTTGACTAACTCAACTTGGGGAAATGATTTCCCCTACTTGAGGTTACTTTATGAGATCAGAATCCTTCAAGTTAGGTAGTGCCTTCAGTATTACCTTACTTATAGGACCCTTACCCCCTCCCCTCTGTCTCTTTCGTGTTGGATGAGCCATCACCCTCCTGGCCGTCATTCTACATTTGACCCTATGGGTAATCTGAAGAATTGGCCTGAGGATCCCTGTCTGCCGCCGGCTGAGCCGGCTGCCGGCAGGTACCCTCATATTCTTTAGAGTGTCCTTCAGTCCTCCCTTGGACTGCCTTTCATTGCCCATATGGATCGGATATGGTTGGGTGGAAGCCCGAATATAAGTCCCCCTTCCACTTGAACCCTCATTCTGGATGTAGGCCGGCAAGGCTGAGCCTTTGCCTTCCTCCATCCTCTCTTTTTCTCTGCCTTTCCTTATACTGGGCCGGCCGCCGGCAGCTAGTAGCCAGGTTGGTTGTCTGTCGGCCGGCAGTTGCTCTGCCGCCACTTGCCGTGGGTGTCGCTGATCAACGACCCAACGACAGTAGACATATTATGACCGGCTGCCGGCAACTAAGTTGTCGGCTGGCAGCCGGCCACCCAAAGTCTAGACATTTGTTGCCGGCTGCCGCCGGGTCCTACTTAATAGAGGGATCCTTCGGCTGCCGGCCGGCAGAGGCGCTGCTGGCGACCTGCTGCCCATTACTCTGAAGACAGTAACTGCCTTCAATAGGCATGCCGCTGACAGTCAGTGCTGTAGCCCAAAAGTTTTTTCCAACCTACAAGGTGCTTCATGGGCAGCCTATTGTGAGACCATCACATATAAGAGAGCGATTCTCTCTACCATTTAATGGTTATCAACCATTATTTTCATCCCCAATATTGAACCTAGAAGATTGTGTTAAGAAGACACTTTATATCAAAGGATATTATCTTCCCCTAAAATTCGTTAAGAATTTAGTGTTCAATATCGGAGGAGGTCATAGCAATGGGCTGGACAGGAAACACAAGTAGGTGTCTTTCCTATTTTTTAACTTACTCTATCCAAGCTAATATTATTAAAAATATGTATGCTGAAATCTGAAAATTTCACCGAATACTTAGGCTATATGCTTTTCTTTCTTTACAAGAGGAGCATCCCGAGTGCGGGAACAACTTTTGTAGGGTCCGTAGTAAGAACTTCTACGGCCATGACGTGTGCTGGACCCATGCTCGCTGCGCAGTCATCAAGGGGGCTCTCAAGTACTGGGACCCACAGGTATGTACCGTTTGTGATAAACTGGTGAAAGAGGGTTTTGATGACCAAAAGTCTAATGAGTCAAGGGATGCAGCAAGGGAGACGTTGCAAAAACTGGTCAGGGGTTTTCAGAAGAACACCTCTGGCCCATACCTTCCTAATGAGAGGATGAGGGCTTGTCTTTTCCCTAGGGCATCTTTGGATGCAATCATTCCCCAGGCTCAACCTGAGATTCCCCTAGTTCAGATTCCGGTAGAACCTGACGTATCGGAAGCCTTGCAGGGCATCCAATCGGAGGACAACATGTCTGTTGTCTCGGAGGAGACTGAGAACAATCTCCTAGTGGAGGAACTGGATCAGGAGGATGACGTACCTCCTGAGGCTGAAGTCGAAAAAACCGAAACGATTTCGGTATCATCAGCCGCGGTGACTGAGCCGGTGCCTTCGACTTCTTCCACTGCACCCCAGTTAGATTCCATCACGAGTACGTTGCACTCCCTGCTGTCTATGGTGCAGGACATTCAGAAGAAATCGTCCGAGAAAGAAGATTCTCTTCGGACGGAAATGCATCATCTGGATGCAACACGCTTAGCCCCGAAGAAGCTAAACGTCAAGGATCTCCCCGCTTTCTCTGACGTCAACCCCTGGAGATACGCAGAGCATATGCCAATGTCGGGGAGGAAGATCTTCCTCTCGGAGAAACTGGGCACTGTTCCAGTAGAGGAAATTGAGTTTTGGCCCAGCAAAGGGGCCTATCCGGATTGCTATGTCCGTCTGAGGACGGAACCTGCATCCAAAGAGGAGACAGAGCCGAAGGAAACCATTGTCCTCGAACTCTCTAAGGCCCAGGCCTTATATACAACCACCTTGAAGGAGAGGGCCTTTACTAGCTCCAAGGTGCCGGCTCTCAGCAAAAAACACCCGTCCTTTATTGCTGACACCAAACGTGCCTTCCCCTTTATGGGCAAAGGGTTTAAGGCAGCCTTAAAGGCAGTCGATGCAGGGAAACCTTGCCCTACACTGGAAGAGTGTAGACCCTTTTCCCTCGCCTTTCCATCAGACGATGCAGACTGGAAGGATGTCCACAACACCTTCACAGTCGGGAAGCTGGAGGCAGATATTGCCGGACGACAGTTTGGCGAAGACCTCCCGAAGTTGTCAGACTTTCTCCTGCGCAGGGAACAGGAGACAAAAGAATGTCTTGCTGCTTCCATGTCTCTGCAGACTGGCCTAGAGACTATGGCAAGCATCCCGGACACCCCAGACATGTACATGGTCTTCGTCAAATCTCATTTGGCGACAGTCACCAAGGACCTGTACAATTTTATTAAAGCCCGAAGGGCTTGTAGAGAGTTCGTGTTCGCCTCGGCTGCGGTGAGGCACGAACGAAGGAAGCTGATAGCCTCCAATATCTGGGGAAAAGACCTCTTCCCAAGCCAAGTGGTCAAAGAGGTCATGGACAAAGCCGCAACGGAGAACAGGAATCTCCTCTCCAAGTGGGGCTTGTCCTCTAAAAGAAAATCTTCAGCTGATGAGGGTCCCCAGCCGAAGAATAAATCGAAACGACCAAGAGTGCCCTCTCGGCCAAAACAACAGCAACAGCTTCCCATGGTCACGGTTCCCCAGACGGTGGCACAACCAACCACCACCTTCCAACTGGTGCCCCAAACGCTGGCGACCCAATCACTTGTGTTCACCCCAGTCTTCGAAAGGCAGTCAACAACCTTTAGGCCGGAGTCTCGAGGTTCCTTTCGAGGATCATCTAGACGTCCCTTCAGAGGTAGGGCAACAAAGGTGGACGTGGCCAAGGAGGTAAATCCTCCAACCAGCACTCAAAGTGAGATGCTACCGGTAGGGGGGAGACTTCTCCTCTTCCGGGATCATTGGACCTTCGATCCCTGGGCCCACAGCCTAATCAAGACCGGACTAGGGTGGAGTTGGAGCTCAACTCCACCAAACTTCTCTCAATTCTTCCAACACTCAACCCCCATACTGGAAGAATATGTTCAGAAATTCCTGAACGAAAGAGTTATAAGGAAGGCGAAGTCCATCAGATTCCAAGGAAGGCTATTTTGTGTTCCGAAGAAGGACTCAGAAAAGCTCAGTCATTCTGGACTTATCACCACTCAACAAGTTCATAGTGAACTACAAGTTCAAAATGCTGACGCTTCAACACATAAGGACCCTTTTGCCCAAACGGGCATACACAGTCTCCATAGACATGACGGATGCGTACTGGCACGTTCCAATCAGCCGTCAAGTTTCCCCCTACCTAGGATTCAAACTACAGAAAAGAAAGTACGTTTTCAGAGCCATGCCCTTCGGTCTAAACATAGCTCCAAGGTTATTCATCAAGCTTGCGAATGCAGTCATTCATCAACTACGCTTAAAGAGAATTCAGGTGGTAGCCTACCTGGACGACTGGCTGATGTGGGCAGCATCCGAGGAAGAGTGCATGCAAGCCTCCAAAGAAGTGATCCAGTTCCTGGAACACTTAGGATTCAAGATCAACTTGAAAAAGTCTCGACTATCTCCAGCTCAAAAGTTCCAGTGGCTGGGCGTCCACTGGGACTTGCAGTCACACTGCCTTTCCATTCCATCAAAGAAGAGGAAAGATATAGCAGGATCTGTCAAAAGATTCCTTCAATCCACCAGGATATCAAGAAGGTAACAGGAGAGAGTGTTGGGGTCACTCCAGTTTGCCTCAGTGACAGATCCAGTATTGAGAGCACAATTAAGAGATGCACCAGGAGTTTGGAGAAAATACGCATCAAACACTCGAAGAGATCCACAAAGACCGATACCAAATCGTCTGCGATCATTACTCAAGCCATGGTCGAAGGCCAAGAACCTAAAGAGCAAGGTACCTTTGCAACCACCTCCACCGTCAGTCACCGTTCACACGGATGCCTCAAAAGAGGGGTGGGAGGTCACTCTCATCATTGGAAAGTCCAAGAAACCTGGTCTCCCCTCTTCAAGACCTTCCACATCAATTTTCTGGAAGCCATGACAGTTTTTCTCTCTCTGAAGAAACTGAAACTTTGCTGCTCAATCCACATCCGTCTGGCTCTAGACAGCGAAGTTGTAATGAGATGCCTAAACCGACAAGGCTCGAGATCGCCTCACATAAATCAAGTGATACTGGCCATCTTCCGACTAGCGGAGAAGAAGAGATGGCACTTGTCAGCAGTCCACCTTTAAGGGTTCTGCAATGTGACAGTGGAGGCTCTAACCAGGATCAACACGATAGAGTCAGAATGGTCCATAGACGCAAAATCATTCTCTTTCATATTACACAAAGTTCCGGACTGCAGATAGACCTCTTCGCAACGAGCGACAACAAGAAGCTACCCCGGTACGTAGCTCCGTACGAGGATCCTCTAGCGGAAGCGATGGATGCAATGTCCATAGATTGGAATAGATGGTCTAAGATCTACCTATTCCCTCCAACCAACCTTCTGCTGAAAGTCCTCGACAAACTGAGATCCTTTCAAGGGACAGCATTAATAGTGGCCCACAAGTGGCCCAACAGTGTTTGGTTCCCTCTGGTAACGGAACTACGCCTGAAGCTGATCCCGTTGCCGGACCCAGTTCTGACACAACAAGTGCAGAAATTGACTTTCTCAGCTTCATCATAGAAATCCAGAACCTTCATCTTATGATTTTCTCGCCTTAGCGGTTAAGAAACGGTTCGGGATTTCTAGGGACAGTATTAACTTCTTAGAAGAATACAAGTCAAAGTCAACAAGAAGACAATATGAGTCTTCCTGGAAGAAATGGGTGGCCTTTGTCAAGGCGAAGAAACCTAAGGAGATTTCTACGGATTTCTGTTTGTCCTTCTTCATCCATCTTCATGAACAAGGTTTAGCAGCCAATACGATTACTACATGTAAATCTGCCCTAGCCAGACCAATGCTTTACGCCTTCCAGGTAGACTTTTCTAATGAAATCTTCCACAAGATTCCTAAAGCCTGCGCTAAACTTCGGCCCGCAGCTCCTCCAAAGCCCATTTCATGGTCCTTGGATAAAGTTCTTCACTTAGCATCAACTCTGAACAATGAAGATTGCTCGCTGAAAGACTTGACTCAAAAGGTGATATCCTTATTTGCACTAGCCTCAGGAGCCAGAGTTAGCGAAATAGTGGCCCTCTCGAGGGATGATGGCCACATTCAGTTCACAGACTACGGAGAACTGAACCTCTTTCCGGACCCGACGTTTCTCGCCAAGAACGAGCTGCCCACTAAGAGATAGGGTCCCTGGAGAATCTGCCCTCTGAAGGAAGAAGCATCCCTCTGCCCAGTGGAATGCTTAAAGGTCTATCTTCGTAGAGCTTCAGACTTTAAGGGAGGTCAGCTTTTCAGGGGAGAGACTTCTGGTTCAACGTTATCCATCCTTGAAACAGATAAGGGCGAAAATCACCTATTTTATACGCAGAGCGGATCCAGACACTACACCCGCAGGTCATGATCCGAGAAAAGTTGCCTCGTCTCTGAATTTCTTTCAGACGATGTCGTTTGAAAGCCTTCGTGCTTATACTGGATGGAAGTCAACCAGAGTATTCTTCAAACACTACGCGAAGCAATTACAGGAAATAAAATTTCATGTGGATTACTGCGAAGAACAGTGCACTATTTGGGACTTTTAGTGAAGGGTGTACATGATAGACTCTCAAGGCATATCATGTTGAGTAGTGTGTTTAGTGATGACACTATAGACTGTTCTATCTACACAGGTGACATTAAGCATAATAGACTAACACAAGTGCCAGGCATACTTATATGCACAGTGTTCCTAGTAACAACAGAATACATAGTGAAATTCTTATATTTCCCATAAAGTAGCTGGTGTTTCCCTTTCAGGTGAAACTTATTTTATTTCTGTTATTACTGTTTATGCTTTTATGCAGAATTGTTCAGCGTAATATGTAATTGAATACAAGTATGATTTCTATCTTTATTGTAATAAACAATAGAAGGAATCTTTGCGTCTCTTTCGCCTCAAATATTCTAGATTAAGAATAAAGTCAGAGCATCCTTGATTCTATTAATATTTAAGAAAATATTGGGAACTAAGGTTACTAATGTTCCAAGCAAACAGGTAAGAACTGATTGTACTAAACTGTTCATCTTACTGATTTAAGGTTTCCTACACGTATATAAACCTGTCTGTCTCTTTAACAACCAGACTCGGGAGGTATCAGTAACCTACACACATCAATACCATCTAAGTATAAACTATGCTTTACGTATATGATGACACTAATATACAAACTGTTTGCTAGATTATTCCTTGAACTCACAATCCTCGGGTTTTTTCCTAGAGTCTACCCAGAGTCTTCCCTGTAGGGGGCAGGAAGCACTGACATATTTCATGATCAGTTGATTAATGTATAACGGTAACATCAAGTGTCTCTAGGTCCAGAAGACCAAAAAAGAAAAATTTATCTCGAGATAAACGGCACTATTGAAAATCCACAGATACATTAATGCTCTGGTAAACTTCCATTAAGACGACATGGCCTAAGCCTAAAAAGCGGATTTTGAGCGAAGCGAAAAATCTATTTTTGGGTGAGGTAGCCATGTCGTCCTGATGGACCCACCCTCTTTTTGACAAAAGGATAATGAATCCCTCCCTATGGTACTGTATCTGCAACACCTACAAAGCTACAAAGAATGGCTTGGTGGCGCCGCGCTGTGACGATTTGGCGCACTATTTACAGAACGGTAGGAGCGTCACCTTTTTAACAACTCTCCTATATTCTTGCCACTTTTCCCTTCGAAGCAAAAGCGCTATTAGGGGTGTAGATAGCTATGAGACGTGTCAAGAATACGTCCTCTGATATTACGCGATGTCCCTTTTTAAATTTCAAGGGATATTCGCTCCAGGAGTTAGAATTCTGGATACCTTTGGTAAATTCTCTGGGATATATCACTGTAGTCAAATATACCTAGGAAGCTACTAATGAAGGAACTTCCATCAGGACGACATGGCTACCTCACCCAAAAATAGATTTTTCGCTTCACTCAAAATCCGTTATATATACATATATATATATATATATATATATATATATATATATATATATATATATATATATATATATATATATATATATATATATTTATCTGACTTTAAATTATACAATATTCTTTTGTCCGTGGTATACCTGATAATTATCCTATTGTCCAAAGGTTGAAGGCCACTGGGTTAGATGAATTTACAATGTGAATGGGGTCACCCATTCTGGACTATAGTGCACTCAAACAGACTAAGTCTTCGATTATTTCTTATGTTTTTTCTATTGTTAGAGAGTTTTCATAATCATCTTTTTGGGGTTGGGGGATTGGGGTGGCGAGCTGTTTGGAAATATGAAAAAATATCCAATAAAAAAAATATAAAAATAGATTTCAGTACAAAAGTTATTATTCTTAATACGAATCCATTTTCGTTATCCTTCCTGCTATCCATTCATTATCTTTAAATGCAAGTCATGTTTCCAATCGGGAATATATGCCTGGTTGCAGCCAATTTCAAAATTGTCAGGAAAGTATTTATTTATTACATTAAGCTGAACAATAGGTCCTTCGCTCCCACGACTTTCGATGTATCTAGATCCCTTCTTGTTTATGCCATCATTCATTATTCCTTATAAGTGTTCCATTAATTATTCATTTCTCGAGCTCTATCCTCAAAAGCTGTTCTGATGAAATATCTGGTTGGACAAGATATAATGGACAGATTGGCTGAAAATTGCATTAGCATGCATTAAATTACTCCCATTTGAGTAATAAAGCGACATATGAAGAACTTCTTTTTCATACACAATTTATGTAATCACCAAAAGCAGTGAATGTATTAGATTCTTTTTGTATAACGGGTACATACAGAGATTACTGAGTGATTTATTGTCCCGATGGTAAAGATGTTGTTTCTCTGTTTAAAACATGAAACATTTTCCCGGTTATCACCACTAACAAACTACTGAACTGCAACTTTTAAGTGACTAATATCCACTTGGTAAGGATAGAAGAAATTCTTTAGCTATGGTAAACAGCTCTTCTAGGAGAAGGATAGTGTCATAGACTCAGTACCAATGTTTTCCACTGTCTTGGGTTCGAGTTCTGTTGCTTTAGACACACTATTATATCTGTCATCTCATTTCATTTCCTGACTGTGCAGTATTTTCCTTATTGGTGCCCTTGGGCTTATAGCTTCCTGGTTTTCTAACTAGGGTTGCGGCTCAGCTAGTTATAATGAGAATAATATATAATCAGAAATGGGCGTCTTTTTAAGGAAATGTTCATTCAAATTTTTATGTGAACTTTATCTTGAAAAAATAGATTTAAAAATCAAAGTTACCAATTGAATAAAGTGAATTGTATTTGAAAGAATATATTTCGTCATGAATTTTATGGAAAAAATGAATCACAGAGAATGCAGCATCTCTCTCTCTCTCTCTCTCTCTCTCTCTCTCTCTCTCTCTCTCTCTCTCTCTCTCTCTCTCTCTCTCTTCTTAAACTTACACTTTGGAATATCTTTTGAATGCAATCACTGAAACATTCAATCAATCTCACCCGGTTATTTTATTTCAGTTCCTTCCAACATTTCCATATAATATTTTTGACGACGACCACTTGGGTGATAAAGTATGGATTATGAGATTTCAGGAGAAATTCGCCTTCTTCTAAGGAAGAAAAATATAAGGAAAGACGATGAGACTGTAACAAAGACAATCAAGTTTTACTACCCTTTTGTTATTTCATGCTGAGATATTGTCTTATTATTCTGAAAATTTATATAGATTTGAATTTGAAACTGCTTCAAAGGAACATTTACTCACTATTAAGCACACACACACACAAAGAGAGAGAGAGAGAGAGAGAGAGAGAGAGAGAGAGAGAGAGAGAGAGAGAGAGAGAGAGATGAATAATGGCAATTAGTAGAGATTTAGATTTATTTCATTTATGAATGATGAATATACCTTTCATAGACATGTAATGGTTTGTAATAGAATAATATCTTGCAATCTATGCCAGGTGTAAGATAATACCCAAACCGGAAAAAAATGTCAACCAGATCAGAAAGTTTGACTCTTGAGGGAGAAAGACTCTCAGCAAATAGCTTCCTTTGACTACCCTATGAAGTTAGTTTAAATTTTTTTGTGCAGATTTATAACATTCTGAAAATCAAATGTACTATCTTATCGTAGTACCTTAGATATATTTATAATGTCACAATGGGTAATTGGACTTTAATAAAATAAAAATCTTAGAAGTTTCCGTAAAGAATAATAAAGTTTATGAAATACATACGATTTTTTCATGTCCCTCAAAATGACGATGTAACTACTTTAAAGGGCACACACAAACGCATATATATATATATATATATATATATATATATATATATATATATATATATATATATATATATATATATATATATATATATATATATATACTGTTTATATATATTCTTACGAAGCTGGTCTGGTGTAGAGTAAATGCAATAGTTTATTTATGATTTCATTTATATTTCATTTGTGCATTGAAGAGATGATAGTCAGCCCGTAAAATGATCTGCTGTTATATAGATATAAGTATTTTATGTAAATTATGTAAGACTTTCGTCGTAAATTTCACTGTATTCTTTATTCAAGTTAGTATACGTAAATTTACGTTATTTTAAAAAATCCACTCTTTATTTCTCATATGTTTGATACAGTCTTACGAAAGCTATTTGTGAGTGTTGTGGGATTCGTGCGAGATATGAACAAGGGCTTAGGTAATGTTCTTTTATATTTCATGAGGTATTATGTCATGTTTAAGAGAGAATGCTCAGTAATATGTGCTTTGGAAAATTCTCTACCGCGTTCTTTGGAAAATTCGCGAAGGCCTGGTGATAGGTTGGGTGGAGCTAGCTGACTGAGAGAGCCATCTGGTATGGTGTGAATAGCATTCAGAAAAAAATACTTGCCAACTCAGGCGCCTTGCTTGGCCCCCACGCTCTCAGACTTCAGTCCGGGAAGTTTCTGGAAGCAGTTAGATTTCTTATAAAAGGTGACATCAAGGTTACAGATAGAGATAGAGATTGCCAGCCTTGAGAATGTCATTTCTTCACCTCTCTTACTCTTACACGCAACCCAGTGTATTGTTGTTGAAAGTGTTCAGTATGTTTAGTGTGTCTTCTCCTAAGTGACTGTGCCTTAAAGCAAATCGTGTGTTGAAAAGATATGCAAGACGAAAAGGTGATTTTGAATTCATTGCATTAGGGTGAGTGTTGGCATTGTAAAAAATTTTGTAAACGGTCCTGTAGGAAGGTTAGATTTTGTATCGTGATCTGGTTTTCTATTTTCATTAAGTATCAAACTTAAATGTTATAATATTCAGATTTAATTTCAAGCTTTTGTATAATTTACAATACATTATTTCTTTTGTCTTAGTCTAAGGTTTATTCAGATGTAATAGTTCAAGTCAAATTCATATATAATTTTCAGATAGTATCAATTTTTTCTTAATCTAAGTATTGTTCAGACTTAATAATTCAAGTGACTTATTTTGTTATTATGTGAATTCTTTTCAAAGTGTTCTAATTCATACAGAATATATTAATTTTTGTAAAGAGTGTATTATTCTAATCACCATTGTTTAGAATCGGATTCCTCTCGTATCCTGTTAAGAACCATGGTAAGTTTTAAATAATACTTAAGGGTAATTACCCAATTTAGTTTTTTGGGTTTTAGTTTTCAGAATTCGTGTATTGATATTTTAAAGTGTATTAGTTTTAATATAATAGCAAACACGTGATTTGGAAATTCAAGAGGTTGATTAACTTGCCAGTCATAGTATATTTAATATGATATGTTTGGTTCCCATTCACGAGCCATAATATAATATATTTTTAGTGACCAGATCAGGGAACCATAATCCTATAATAACATATATAAATTTATATATATATATATATATATATACATACATATATATATATATATATATATATATATATATATATATATATATATATATATATATATATATATATATATATATATATATATATATATACGCGCATTTTTTCATCTAAAGAAATATTTATATATACAGTTCATACATGTCTAATGTACTGCACGTGTTTCATATGGGATCCGGTAAATTGCTCGAAATCAATTGCTCGAAAACTAAATGTTTGAGAGCAATTTCTCGAAAAATTGTTACACGAACTATCAATTGCTCTTAAGACCCATTTCTCGAAAGCCGAATAAACATTAACTAAATATCATTGTCTTAGCCATTAAACCATTGTCTAAATCGTTATCTGAACTTTTGTTTATTTTTTACTTTTTATTTTCATTAGTTTACGTTTTTTTATTTTCATAACTTTCGTTAAAAACTCCGAACCATAACGTTGGATTTAAGTTTTGTACAAAGCGAGAAAGGAAAGAAGAAATTATGTTTAGATGGCTACTTATAGATAAAGGAGAAATCAGTGAGCAATAAAATATATTGGAAATGTGAAATGTCCAAAAAAATTAAATGCTCTGCTCGTGTCATTACTGAAGATGATGTTATTATGAAACACAGTGCAAATCATAATCATGCAGGGGATGCTAGTGGACTTAAAGCTACTATAGTAATGGAGAAGGTGAAAGAACATGCAATGAATAGTGAGATACACCCCAATATATTGTGTCATGTTCCTCAGCAGATGTAAGTTGTGCTGCAGCTGTAAAGTCCCTACAGTAGAAAATAGGAAAAGAACCATCTGAAATACACGTGCAAGAAGAAAATGTTGGACAAGCTTTGCCTAACAGTTCTCTTGATCTGGATATCCCTGAAGAGTTTACAACTACAAATTATAAAGACAAATATATTTATGAATTGTAACACTTTTTGCATCTTCTATTATTTTTTTTTGCTTTGCTTTTTAATTGTAAAGACAAATTAATTTATGAATTCTAGTAGTTGGTTTTATTTGTTTAACCAAATAATTGCTATTATTTTCATAAAAAAAAAACACTAGCTGTTTTCTTTAAATTATTCAGCTTTTCGAGAAATGTGTCTTTCGATCAATTGAATGTTCGAGAAATGACCTTTCGAGTAATTGGCTTCGAGCAATTAGCTTTCGAGCAATTGATTTCAAGCACTTTACCTGGAATCATTTCATACACGCTTGTACACTGTAACGTTATTGATTTCTCTCTCGCTCTCTCTCGCACTGATAATAGAAACCTTTATAAGCTTCTATCTCATGTTTTATGCTTTTTGAATTTTGTGTCTTATTTGCTCTCAAGAATGTCTTGTTGAATGAACCTCACTTGCATTCAATATTAGTTCCTAACAGCCACCTCATAAATCTCGTTGACGACCTCACATTGATAACCCTTGGTGCGAATTTCCTCTCCAATTTCCACCTCTTGGTTGATGTTGCTCATCAATGGTTAGTTAGCGCAGACTCATACTCGTCAACACCTCTTCAACCTGCCCCTCTGATCTTGCTCTCCACAGCAACACACCCACGGATGCCTATGCCCACCTCCTCATGTCATACCCGAAAGTCTTTCGTCCAGATAATCACCAAATGCTCATGGTTCATGCAAAGCACTGTAGTTTTCACATCAAGATAACGGAGCTCCCTGTGTTTGCCAGATTCCGTCGTCTAGCCCCAGATCGTTTGGCAACCGCTAAATGAATGTTTGTCAAAATGGAAGAAATGGGCTTTTGCCAAAAGGCCTCAAACTCATGGTTGTAAAATAGGTAAGACGTACGATCAATTCTTCATCTTTCAGGCACGCAAAAAATCCAGTCTTAGCTTGAACCTCGAAAAACAATTAGAGCTCATCTCAAAGCTCAAATATTCGCTGTTACATTTCCTTTTGAGAGCCAACGGATGTTTGTGTGAAAATTAAGCAACTGATGAGCACCATTCATATCATTATATAACTGCTTGAAAAGTCAAGAATTTAGGACTACTCCTTTGTCAAAATTCACAATTTGAATTGTTTGATCCAAAACATGCAGCGGAGCTGGAAGTATTTTTGAGGATAGAGCTCAACCATGGATCATACAATAAATACCTTTCACTTTTGGAGTTCACTTTTTCACACATACTTGGAATCCTGATTTTGTCCCTAACATAGCTGGTGCGCCATCAGTAGGCTACAGCACCCACTGATATTATCCTTTAAAAGAATTTCTGAGCCAAAAAAATATGAAACCTTTTCCAAAACTTCCGAGGCTTTGGTCGTTAGGTCAAGAAGAAAAGAAAAAAGAAACTCCTCTTTCAATGAACCTACAGGAAATAGCAACAATAAAAGCTTTCTTTTGCCTTCCAATTCTGCATCTACAATAAAGAAAGTTTCAACACTTCACATTTCAACCATCATTAAACCACACATGAGGAGTAAGTATATATTTTTTAGAGATATTGTTGTCATATTATCTAGCTTAACTTCTTTGCCATTTAAATTTTCAACATTCACCCAAGTTTGGCATTTTTCATAACACGGACGGCTAGAGGTTGTTGATACGACTACGTATGCTGGGATCATACATTCACGTATCTTGCTCCCGTTTACTCCCGTATGCTGAAATTGCCCCTTTTTTGCTCTGTTGGGGAGAGTATAGGCCGTTTGTGGTAGACGTGAGTCTGATGGGAACCATTGTAACGCCAGTCTTTTTTGAGTTTACCTTTAACGTACGCATGCTCCCGTTAGGGGCCGGTTTGACTTGTGATTAGGCAAATTACTGTGTGGTCAAATGTTGGAACCAACTCGTCATACCCAACACAGTTAAACATGAAATATGTGCTGTTTTTAGTTGTTCTAGTAGTGGAAAAAATGATAAATTCCTTTTAAATAAATATCTGGTCTCAATCCACAAGCTGTAATGATTATTGTAAAATATTTTTGGCTAAATAATTTTCAGTTGTACATTTCTTTAATATAACTAAAACACAATCTTCTAAAACTTTATGCTAAACAGCAAAGAATAAAGAATGAAACTCTCTCTCTCTCTCTCTCTCTCTCTCTCTCTCTCTCTCTCTCTCTCTCTCTCTCTCTCTCTCACAGAAGTAAAATTAACCTTAGAGAAAAAGGACAGAGACTTTATGCTTTCTCATTATATGTCAAAGAATTTAATCTCTTCGCACCTGCGTGTCAAACCATCAAATGCCTATAATGAGGTGAAGGAAAAGGGTTGAACTACAGTATAATCTGTCTTTAGTGTTAATGACTTTAAAGGCTCTCTGATTATTTGGTCAAAGAATTGTAGAACTTCGGTGGATCTTTTATTGACCGTTCCCTCTTTTAGAGACATGCTAATCCATTCGTTATCAATCAATGTAAAATAATCCTTAGCTATAGAGGGCAGGAAGTCCAATCTGTACGAAATAATACCATTTGATTACACAGGAGACGGTGACCCTTGAAGAAAGGCCAGTGTTTGGCCCATCCTTGGTTTTAATTTGAACCAACTCCCGTGTATTGACTATTGAAATATACTTGAGAGATTCATTTCATTAGCTTTTATTATTACTTGCATTATGTATTTACTTCTTTTATTTATATGTATGTTATTTTATTCTGGTATTTCAAGTATCATTATCTCTAATACGATACTGACGAGTTTTTTTGTAATATATTTGAAATATTTAAATTCGTGTGGTGTTATTATAATTTTCATTATGTATTTAACTCCCTAATATAATAATGTATACAGTAACACAGATAACAGACAGAAACCATGCCGTTATTGGAAAATACACGATATTATGACAAAAGTATACAACATACAAAAATTGATGCTTTGTCACTAAACTAGTGAACTGAATCATCTTGCATCCCTTTAAATATCACCTGGTCCGAAATTGCCAATGTTTTCCGCTAGGAGGTCGATCAGAAATGTTGACAGATGTATCCGGTCGAACTTACCAATTAAAGATTTGCCCACCATAAACGTACCATGCTTATGTCTGACCTACAAGCTATATACCTCTGTCCTACATACTACAGTCAGCAGGCCACCAATCCCACTAAATCTGTGCACTCGCTCATGTACGGGCTTGAGCTCCGTTCGTGTTTGCATCCAATCGGATACCAGACAGTTCATGTGCCACCCAAAAATAAAGTGGCGCCACACGCCAGAGTTACCTTACCTGCAACTCCGGTTTTACTTATCAAGCATTAAAGTTTGACGTGTTTGGTTGCCAACTATTTACGGGAGAAAACAGGTGCAAGATAAGGGAATGTGTGATCCCAGCATACCTCTTGCGTTTAGCCCTTAATTGAGCGTGTCAGGTGTAAGGAGACAGAGCGATTGGTACCAATTTTAAAGGTACTGGGTCAATCTGTGACCTCTGAGGTCAGGTAAAGTGTCAAATTTGGGCACTTAGTTTTTTATCGATTGCACTTAAACTAATAAAGATACGGGTATGAGGTTTGCACCATCGTGTTCTCGTCGATTCGCATCGAATAGTTTACCTTAGTTCAAGGCTACTTGTTTGGCACCCCTGGTGGACACTGTGTACTACCACTGGAGACCATGAAGCCAAAATATAAAGGTTCAACGTGTTTTACATGTGCGTGATTTTGGGACTGGTGGCTCTTCTCATTTCTTCATTAGGGTTGATAAACATTAATCCGTAGTGGTACATTTGGTGCGACTTATCACGTGCCACGTTCCAAGACATCGAATAGTTCCATCCATGTCACGTTCAGATGGTTGTTTTACCTCCTGATCCGGACATGTTTGAACACACCCACCCACATACTCACAAATATCTCTAGCTAATCTTTACTTTTGCTATCCTCTCAAGAAAATATTTCTGGATCTAAAAGTATGTTATCAAATACTTTTATTTCCTCCAATTTTGGATTAAGCCAGACTCAACTTTAACGTCGTCGTAGTTCACCAGGATATGAAGAAAATATTAGAAACTTGATAACATTTTGGAGAATGGGCAGAAGTAATGGGACTCTTGTCTCCTTTAGGCGCTTTTTACAAAAGCGTACAGAAATATTTTTGCTCATTTGGAGATTAAAAACGCCTCTCTGCACACAAGGAGTTGTTTTCCATGCGGTTTGTCTGTATCAATGCACGGAATACTCAATCTGTCTCCGTTTGTTCGACATGGAGGAAGTAAAGAAGAGAGTAGTCCTTGTATATATGATAAAAAGGCTACTACTACTACTACTACTACTACTACTACTACTACTAATAATAATAATAATAATAATAATAATTTCTTGAGTTTCAAGTAACTTCTAAACTTAATGAGTAACTTTGTAAATTTATTCTCATAGTGAACCCCAACCGAGTTTTTTACTTTTGTCTTTTATGCCTATAATAAACACACACCTGCATACAAATATATATATATATATATATATACATATATATATATATATATATATATATATATATATATATATATATATATATATATTTATATATATATTAATATATATATATATATATATATATATATATATATATATATATATATATTTATGTACATATATAAAATAACAGCTATAACGAATGCAGCTGTTTAGTCCACTACAGGACAAAGGCCTCATACATGTCAATTCATGTATGAGGTTTGGCCAGTTTTCAGTTTTCATCATCACACTGACCAGAGTGGGTTGGTCTGTCAGAGGTTTTCATCGAATCCCTCAAAGCAGGTCTACCTAAAATGGGTAGCCCAGACTAATACATCTTTGGTGATCATCACCATATTAAGGTATTCCCAATCAGAAAGGGATATGTATATATACATATATATATATATATATATATATATATATATATATATATATGTATGTATATATATAAATAAATGAATATATATATATATATATATATATATACATATATATATATATATATATATATATATATATATATATATATATATATATATATATATGTATATGTATATATATACATATATATATACAGTATATATATATATATATATATATATATATATATATATATATATATATATATATATATATGTATTTATATATATATATACATTATGATATATACATAAATATATATATATAAATATTTATATATATATATAAATATATATATATATATATATATATATATATATATATATATATATATATATATATATGTATATTTGTATGTATATAAAATATATGTATTTTTGGGCTCAAGCCATGTCGTCCTGATGGAAGTTCCTATAGGGTAGCTTCCTAGGGTATATTACAACTACGGCGATATTCCCAGAGAATTTACCTTAAGGTACCAGAATTCTAACTCCTGGAGCGAGTATCCCTCGTGAAAGGGATATCGCGACATATCAGAGGACGTATTCTAGACACGTCACATGGAAATCTACGACCTGAACAGAGATTTCGTCTCGTAGGAGGTGATTGACGAGATACGAATTCGGGAAAGAAAAAGGGGAGCCGCTCCCAAGGCTTCCCTATCCCCCGATTCGTATGCGTGCCTGGCGCCAATCCTGGCGCCATCTGTATTCCTTTTTGCGTAGCTTAACAACTCGGTGTTTTTTCCTGTTTTTCTCGCAAATCTTGGATTTATTCAGCTTTTCATGGCTTCTCCGTCTTCGTTGGCCTCGGATAAGTTGAGTATAGTGTCTGTTATGTATAAATGTAGGCTCTTGGTAAAATTTTGAGTGATTAATAGGATTAATCTTTGATACAAGAGCCGTAGCCTACCAGAGGTGTCCTGGACACTGTCACTCGCTAGGTATAAATTAGTTAGTCAGAGTGACATTCCTGGTTGTTTTGCTTTAATAAATTTTAGCTATTTAGCTTTACATAGGATTTCCTTTCGTGCTTAGTATTATTTGGCGAAGTATTCGCCATTCTGGCCTACGCTAGGCCATGTAGCCTAGTCGTTTGGTCCTAGTACTTCATGCATGATTTTGGTTTTTCCGAGTGTAATTAAAATTTTATTGAAGCTTTAGGCTATATTTTATACATTTTAGACTGTGTGGAATATTTCCAAGATTGTATACGTGTGAGTTTCGGTGAATTAGGTAATCGATTCTCTTGGTGCCTAGGCTAATTGCTTATGGAGCCTTAGTATACTTTATCATACTCCCCGGTTGCTTTCTTTTCTTCGGAGAAGGTATGCAATCCCTTTCCCTCTGTTTAAGCCTTGGGCTTATCCCTAAGTGGTTTTTTCCGAATTTATTTTCGATAAAACTATACTAGGGTGTTACTGTACCTTCCTGTTCCAGTAAGTCTGGTTCAAAGAGGGACAGAACAACAGAGTTTTTAGTCTGAGTCCGTGTTGTCTGGCTTGGGGCAGAGTCTCCCTCGCTGACCTAACACTTACAAAGGGAGCTTAGCTCCCTTAGGTCACTACCGAAGGTTTCTGTAAGTTATGATTCCTTCTTTTGTGATCGAACAGACTAAGTCCTGTTGCTGTTCTCGGGGGAGGATAAGTTCTTCCCTTGGGAGTAGCAACGCCTTCCTTGCTTTGGTGCTCTGGAAGCTGGCAAGTATTGCTGGCCCTTTCCCTTAGATCTCCCTTAGGCTAAGACAAAGTTCTTGGCTGCGGGTGATCTGTCACTAAACCAAGGTTGGCAGGACCCTCTTGTCCCTTCCCCCTCTATCTCCGTAATGGCCTAGCCATTACTGTACTGTACCTTGCCGGCCGGCAGAGCTGGCCGGCAGGGGTATTACTGTACTTTACGTCATTCTACTTCTGAACCTAGTATAGGTTTGGATGTGGAATTGACTCAGCCCATTGCCGGCCGGCAGAGATGCTGGCCGGCAAGGGTCTTATGTTTTTGAGTGCTGCCCGGACCTCTCTTGGTCCCTCATCCATGCCTGCCGGCAGAGCCGGACGGCATTGGTCAAGGAAGCCTGAATTAAGTTTCTCCCCTTGCCGGGCTTGGGGGGTTGTGTACACTCTTATCCCGGCACCCATTCTATTTTCTTCTAGTGCTGTACCTGTCCCGGCTGCCGGCCTATGAGGCCGGCAGCCGGGCAGGTGTAGTCTTCTGGTTCTTTTGCTGCCGGCTGGCATCGGTCTTGTACCTTTGCCGGCCGGCTTATGTCAGTCCTTGTCTGCCGGTCACCAAGAGTGTGGCCGGCAGCTGGGTACTACCTTGTGTAGTTGCTGGCCGGCAGTCATTGCCGGCCAACACTGGCTGTTACCGGCCGGCAGCTGCTGCCGACCGGCACAGGCATTTGAACCAGAGTGCTGCCGCCCTATAGCTGTTAAGTAGTATACTTTAAAGCTAGTTGTGGTGTGTGCCGGCCGGCAAAGGCAGGCCGGCACACATCCTCCTATACTGTACTAGTATTCTTCTGTATAGCATATACAGTAAGAAGAAAACTATAGTAAAGGTTTAGGTACAGCACTGTATCTTCTAACACTATTGTGTTTTCTTGCACAGCCCTTTGCTGTTGCCCTCAGATAGGAAGCAGAGTTCTTCCCTGTCTATTATCCAGGATTTTAAAATCATTGCCTAGGTGTGAGCTCCACCTGTTTCCTCTGGAAACCTTGCATTTGGTTACTCTAGAAGAGATAAACCATTTTGATTTTATTATCTGGAAGGCTGCAACAATGGGTTGTGAGGGAAACACAAGTGTGTGTCTTTCCTTTATGAATTGTTATGCTATACTATGCATATCCAGTGATACATAGTTCACTTGATACTCATGGAAATTTCTTCTCTTTACAGGAGGACCCTCCGAAGTGCGGAAATGTTTTCTGCAATGTCCGCAGCAAGAACCTCTGTGGACATGGGTGTTGTAGGAGACACGCAGCATGCGCTGTCTCCAAGGATGATCTCCAGTATTGGGACCCTCAGGTATGTACTGTATGCACTAACCTGATTACTGAGGCTTTTGATTCCCCTAGAACGGCGGAATCAAGGGATATAGCAAGGGAAAAGCTTCGTACTTGGGTAAGGGGCTTCAAGAAGAACACCTCTGGCCCTTATCTTCCAAATGAGAAGATGAGGGCGTATCTTTTTCCCCAGGCATCAGCTGAGGCAGTGATTCCCCAGCCTCAAGAGGAGATCCCTCAAGATCAAGTCCAGGTGGACGTGGAAGTCGCAGTTGCGATGCAAGACATCCAGTTGGATGACAGGATGTCTGACCTGGATGAACGTTTGGAAGAAGACCTCCTGGCAGAAGGTCAGGATCAAGTTCAAAACCCGGATGTCGTAGAGGATGAGGTCGACGAGGTGTCGGCTACTCCGGTTCAGATGCCGGAGCCTATCCCCTCAACATCGGCTGGTCTCCCAGTAGAACTGGGACAGGCCCTCTCTTCGATTGTTGGAATGATCCAACAAATGCAGAAGGAGAATCAGGAGAAGGCGGCTGCAATGGAACTGCGTATGCAGTCCCTGGCAGAATCACATGGGCCCCAGAAAAGGCTCAATGTGAAAGACCTTCCCATATGCTCAGATGCTAACCCATGGAGGTATGCTGAGCACATGCCGATGACGACTGGAAAGATCGTCATCTCGGATAAGCTGGGTTCAGTTCCCCTAGAGGAGGTAGAATTCTGGCCCAGCAAGGCATCATATCCGGACTGCTATGTCCGGCTGAGAAAAGAACCAGCTTCAAGGGAGGAGACAGAGCCGAAGGAGGTCATTATTATGGACCACGCTAAGGCTCAAGCCCTACTTTCATCCTCGATGAAAGAGAGGGGCTTCTCTAATTCGAAGGTAGCTGCATTGAGCAAGAAGCTCCCTTCTTTTGTGTCCTCTCCTGATAGAGCCTTCCCCTTTTTACAGAAAGGGTTTGCGGCTGTCCTAAAGGCAGTCGAGGCCGGCAAGCCTTGCCCCTCCCTGGAGGAGTGTAAACCCTTGTCGCTGGCTCTGCCTATGGACCACAAAGACTGGAAGGATGCCCATCTGACATTCTCAGTGGGAAAGTTGGAGGCTGATATTGCCGGACGGCAATTCGGCGAGGACCTCCCCAAGCTGTCCGAATCTCTTTTACGAAGAGAGTTCGAGACAAAAGAAAGACTGGCTGCCTCAATGTCTCATCAGACTACTCTTGAGACGATGGCAAGTGACCCTAAGGTCCATGAAATGTTCATGGTAGTGGCTAAGTCTCACCTAGCCACAGTGACGAAGGACCTTTATGGCTTCGTCAAAGCAAGGAGAGCTTGCAGGGAGTTCGTGTTCACCGGGGCTTCGGTGAGACACGAGCCAAGGAAGTTAATCTCCTCCAACATTTGGGGAAAAGACCTTTTCCCTACCGATGTGGTCAAAGAGGTTGTTGATAAGGCCGCCGTGGAGAATAGAAACCTTCTCCAGAAGTGGGGCCTGGCTATCAAAAGAAAATCTTCCCCGGATGGGGGTCCTCAACCAAAGAGGAAGAATATGAGGACTAGGCTACCGTCTCGGCCAGCCAAGCCTTATAGACAGCAACAGCAACTGCAATTGCCTTTGCCTCCAGTGCCCCAGATG
>NC_090748.1:68550669-68555669 GCF_036898095.1 Palaemon carinicauda
ATTATACTTTTTATGCAATCACGTAAGATTGAGCGATGGTTACTTTTAAACAATAAAACGTCAACGAAAAAAATTAACATCAGGTGAATTTGATACTCAGGGAAACCTTTGCAAATACTTTATTGAAAATGAAATAAAACAAAGTTATTTCAGCAGCATTTATAAATACATTGTAAAAAAATAAAAGAATTTAATCCCTTTCATAAAGAGAAAAATAGGGACAGGTCTCTCATTTCCCATTTCCTTCTTTGTCCTGTAATCTGCACTACACTTAAGAGATGCAACAGATGATAATGACAGTTCTGAGCTTATAAATGTAATCTACATTTATGTGTACATTAAACTATTGCATTAGTGATTACCCATCTGATCCAAATATTCATTCTATATTAAAATTATAGATGGAAATTATATTGAAAGATGACGCAAACATTATTCTTACTCTCACATACACACACGCACACACACAAATATACACACACACACACTCATATATATATATATATATATATATATATATATATATATATATATATATATATATATAGATAGATAGATAGATAGATAGATAGATAGATAGATAAATAGATATTCTCAATAAATAAAACCAATTAATAGACAATGATCACAGAATGAATAAATGAAAAAAAAATGCAACAGATAAATGACTCTTCAGACTAATCTGGCAATTTTGTCTGTGTAATATTGATCACGAAACGGAGTCAAAAGGCTTAAAACTTCATAAAATATCTAATAACATCTCTGTGTGTTGACCCATTCTAGCAGGGCAAATAACAGTAGTATAATAAATCCTTGGTTAGTAGCCATCCAATTAACTCTTCTTTTTTTTTTTTTTTTTTTTTTTTTTTTTTTTTTTTTTTTTTTTTTTTTTTTTTTTTTAGGCTGTGAAAATGGATATTATGTTTTTCGTAGTTTCTTTGATGACAATGATATTTTGGTCTTTAGTGATGTATTTTCTTTCACAAATGCTAAGATACAATTAGGAACGTAAAAACTATAACGCCATTTAAAAACATAGTTCTGGATTTTAAAGTTATAAGATATACTCAAAAGCACAATCACTACGGATTTGATTGGATTCCTTTCAGAATTAGACAATTATCCAGGAGGAAATCTTGCTCGAAGTTTTAACTCTAGGGAAACTGGTACTTTAAGTCACTACATTATAATTAGTTAATGAACAACAAAATCAATATTTATCTTAAGGAAGACGTGGATGATTTGATGAAATTTTTCAGTATTATTGGATGCCAGCATAATCAGGAGAAAAATTTTTGTACTGAATTGATAAATCACACGAAAAAGTTAATAGATTCCACTTTTGTATATCTAGCAATAATTAAAGAGAAAAATTCAAAGTAAACGCATAAACTGAAACTGAACTCTACGTAGGCTGAGAAAATGGGATTATGACTACAATTTGGGATATTCAGGAGTTACAAACAACGAATAGAATTAAAAAAAGCTTTATAGGTAAGTTTCTTGTGTATAAGCTTACAGTTACGATCAACGATACTTCTCAGTTTGTGGTTTTGCGTTATAAATTCATATTGATAATTGAAACATCACTTTAAATCATTATAACACCCTTTCATACAAAAGACATTTTGATTTCCGATAATATAGCTCATGTCCTTGTTATTATTAGCAAATAAGACATAATTAGAATGTGATGAAATATTAAATTCAATCAAAGTTAGAAACAACACTCCATCAATCAAGTAAAAGATGATTAAAGGCCAAACCTCAAAAGACAACACAACTTTTTGATAAAGAATTGAATCCTTTCCAGGTGAAATTAAGGTCTGGATTCTTTTACCTTTGATGAATTCTGTTCTAAGAAATTGTCGTTCACCGGAACGCGACAAGAAAAGGCTTTTCAATTATTTTTCATTTTTTCCATTCCCTTCCAACGCATGTACACATGCATACACACACATGCACACACAGATACACACACACACACACACACACACACACACATATATATATATATATATATATATATATATATGTATATATATCGTAAATTTACCATCATTTGAACTGAGAAGTATGATGGGGATGGCTCGAAAAATGATTATTCAAACCTAGTGTTATGAGGGAGTCAGACGGATGGGTATATGTCACTGAATAGATCAAGTGCGAAAGGTATTGTAATCATGGACTCACGTGAAGTAGATGAATGACGCTTTGTAAGTAGAATGTTCGACATGCAGTTGATATGACTACTGTGATGGTTTATGGAAGTATTCAGCGCACAAGCTCATCCCGGTTCATAAAATATTATTAGTAAAGAAATTATCTAATGTTTATTTCTTTTCATTTCTGTTTTTAGCCATTTTCTGTTAAGATAAAATTCCAGGTCATTCTCATATTTAGTGATTTAGGAAAATTCTTTCACTTGAAAATCTCTCGAAGTCAAAGAAATTTCGAGTCCAGGTCATTCTCATATTTTGTGATTTAGGAAAATTCTTTCACTTGAAAATCTTTCGAAGTCAAAGAAATTTCGAGTCCAGGTCATTCTCATATTTTGTGATTTAGGAAAATTCTTTCACTTGAAAATCTTTCGAAGTCAAAGAAATTTCGAGTCCAGGTCATTCTCATATTTTGTGATTTAGGAAAATTCTTTCACTTGAAAATCTCTCGAAGTCAAAGAAATTTCGAGTCCAGGTCATTCTCATATTTTGTGATTTAGGAAAATTCTTTCACTTGAAAGTCTCTCGAAGTCAAAGAAATTTCGAGTCCAGGTCATTCTCATATTTTGTGATTTAGGAAAATTCTTTCACTTGAAAATCTCTCGAAGTCAAAGAAATTTCGAGTCCAGGTCATTCTCATATTTTGTGATTTAGGAAAATTCTTTCACTTGAAAATCTCTCGAAGTCAAAGAAATTTCGAGTCCAGGTCATTCTCATATTTTGTGATTTAGGAAAATTCTTTCACTTGAAAATCTCTCGAAGTCAAAGAAATTTCGAGTCCAGGTCATTCTCATATTTTGTGATTTAGGAAAATTCTTTCACTTGAAAATCTCTCGAAGTCAAAGAAATTTCGAGTCCAGGTCATTCTCATATTTTGTGATTTAGGAAAATTCTTTCACTTGAAAATCTCTCGAAGTCAAAGAAATTTCGAGTAATATGAACGACAGGATTTAGCATTTAGGATTCCTAGTAGAATGGCGGTACTGATAAATACGGCTATTTTCTAATACCGCAGCAAATTACAGAGCTTAATTGCAGATGTGTGGCTCAACACTGCGACTCGCTGCGATGTTAGAATATCCAAGAAATGGGGGAAAATCTAGGGAATGTTCTGCTGTTTCATGTTAGAG
Source organism: Palaemon carinicauda (assembly GCF_036898095.1). Lineage (NCBI taxonomy): Eukaryota > Metazoa > Arthropoda > Malacostraca > Decapoda > Palaemonidae > Palaemon > Palaemon carinicauda. Next base: position 68,554,019 of record NC_090748.1, read on the forward strand.
CTACCTATTGCTAGATTCCCGCTCGCTTATTCCTGTTATGGTATTTGATATCCTTCTTTTTTTTATTTGAACCATATTTGAGATAGTAAGACATATGTTTTAGAGGCGAAGTATTATTAGAAAAATCGAATGACAGCTACATCAGCCGAATAAAATTCAGTTTTTGAAAATTATTTAAAGTTATGGGCATATGAGAATAAAATAAACGAAATCTGCATAAACAATTTTACATAATACAAATACATTAATTTAGTTATCGTTGAACTTATGGGTTTCCTCTTTTAAATACGTATTCATATATTCCTGCAGGCTTCTATCATACCATTCTTAAATAAGAGCATACACCCATTTACAATTACATACATATATACATACATACATACAGACATAAATACATACATACATACATACATACATACATACATACATACTAAGACATATTTCTTTCCTACCTTACCCGGTTTCTTTCCTCCTTATAAACTCTCCCATTTCTCCATTGCTCCTGTATCACGGATGAGACTTTCTTCTTTGTCTTAGTTACATGTTCACAATTCTAATAAGAGTCACAATCTCGACGCAGAAATAGATAGTCTTGTTTTTTTCATCATGTATATATATAGGGAATCACATAATTATCTCTCTTCTTATGGGAAAGGACATCTCTTAGAACGTCATGTGCATATTTCGTATCTATAGATAACTTTATTACCTCTTGAATTGGTTTTGTGAAGATTAATATGATAGTTAGTACAAGTATTATTATTATTATTATTAGTACAAGTATTATTATTATTATTATTATTATTATTATTATTATTATTATTATTAGCAGTAGTAGTAGTAGAAGTAGTAGTAGTAGAAGTAGTAGTAGTAGTAGTAATAGTAGTAGTAGTAGTAGTAGCTATTATTGTGGGTTCTTTCGTAATAATTTCTAAAGACTTTTGTATTGTCTTAATCTTACTACAACTTATTTCTTCGGTGTCTTTTATCTGCTATTGATTACACACCTCTTTATATCTTGAGTCCTCTTGCGGAATGAAAACAATTTCACATAATCATAGAATGTTTAAAAGACAATGCGATGTATATTCGTGAGGGTTTGTTGCACAAAGAAATGATAAGGAAAAGTGTATGATTGGATGAGTGTGAAAATAACTTGTAATGGAATCTATATTTGTAAGAATGGGATGAATAAATGGTTGAAAATTGATAGACATGAGACCAGTATATGTGAGAAGTTAGGATTAAAAGGTAAGCAATTAGTGTTAGTTGAGTATGAAAGAAAGAGTATATAACGTTAGTGAAGATAGAACATAAATCAAATATACAGATACAGATGGGAATCAGAATAGGCTTGAAAAGAGTGTAAGTGTACCAGTATGTATGGACCATAGAAATCAATTAATAAAGCATAATCATAGACCACATTAGATATATTTGTTGATATGATGATAAAGTTAAGTTACATATAATTGGGAGATATATGTCAAATCATCAAGTCACTAGGATTCAATTGGTGCTTCACCCTCTGCATATATTTTTCGACGCAATCCTTGTCAGGATGCCTCTGGGCTTCATGCTCAAGAAAGGCAATCTTTTTGTAGAGCAAAGAAGAGTTATTCTTTTCAAGCTACAGTGCCGTGGATAAGAA
>NC_090748.1:68573169-68583169 GCF_036898095.1 Palaemon carinicauda
TATTTATATATACAGTTCATATATGTCTAATGTACTGCACTTGTTTCATATGGGATCCGGTAAATTGCTCGAAATCAATTGCTCGAAAACTAAATGCTCGAAAGCAATTTCTCGAAAAATTGTTACTCGAACTATCAATTGCTCGAAAGACCCATTTCTCGAAAGCCGAATAAACATTAACTAAATATCATTGTCTTAGCCATTAAACCATTGTCTAAATCGTTATCTGAACTTTTGTTTATTTTTCCTTTTTTGTTTTCATTAGTTTACCTTTTTTTATTTCCAAGAACTTTCGTTAGAAACTCCGAACCATAACGATGGATTTAAGTTTTGTACAAAGGGAAAAAGGAAAGAAGAAATTGTGTTTATATGGCTACTTATAGATAAAGGATAAATCAGTGAGCAATAAAATATATTGGAAATGTGAAATGTCCAAAAAAATAAAATGCTCTGCTCGTGTCATTACTGTAGATGATAGCATTATGAAACAAAGTGGAAGTCATAATCATGCAGGGGATGCTAGTGGACTTGAAGCTGCTATAGTAATGGAGAAGGTGAAAGAACATGCAGCGAATAGTAAAGATACACCCCAATATATTGTGTCATATTCCTCAGCAGATGTAAGTTGTGCTGCAGCTGTAAAGCTCCATACTGTAGAAAATATGAAAAGATCCATCTGAAGTACACGTGCAAGAAAAAATGTTGGACAAGCTTTGCCTAAGAGTTCTCTCGATCTGGATGTCCCTGAGGAGTTTACAACTACAAATTGTAAAGACAAATAAATTTATGAATTGTAACACTTTTTCCATTTTCTATTATTTTTTTTTTGCTTTGCTTTTTAATTGTAAAGACAAATAAATTTATGAATTTTAGTTGAGATTATTTGTTTAACCAAATAATTGTTATTATTTTCATAAAAAAAACACTAGCTGTTTTCTTGAAATTATTCAGCTTTTCGAGAAATGTGTCTTTCGATCAATTGAATGTTCAAGAAATGACCTTTCGAGTAATTGGCTTCGAGCAATTAGCTTTCGAGCAATTGATTTCAAGCAATTTACCTGGAATCATTTCAAACACGCTTGTACACTGTAACGTTATTGATTATTCTCTCTCGCTCTCTCTCGCACTGTTAATAGAAACCTGTATAAGCTTCTATCTCATGTTTTATGCTGTTTGAATTTTGTCATTTTTGCTCTCAAGAATGTCTTGTTGAATAAACCTCACTTGCATTCAATATTAGTACCCAACAGCCACCTCATAAATCTCGTTGACGACCTCACATTGATAACCCTTGGTGCGAATTTCCTCTCCAATTTCCACCTCTTGGTTGATGTTGCTCATCAATGGTTAGTCAGCGCAGACTCATACTCGTCAACACCTCTTCAACCTGCCCCTCTGATCTTGCTCTCCACATCAACACACCCATGGATGCCTATGCCCACTTCCTCATGTCATACCCGAAAGTCTTTCGTCCAGATAATCATCAAATGCTCATGGTTCATGCAAAGCACTGTGGTTTTAACATCAAGATAAATGAGCTCCCTGTGTTTGCCAGATTCCATCGTCTAGCCCCAGATCGTTTGGCAGCCGCTGAATGAATGTTTGTCAAAATGGAAGATATGGGCTTTTGCTAAAAGGCCTCAAACTCATGGTTGTAAAATAGGTAAGACGTACGATCAATTTTTCATCTTTCAGGCACGCATAAAATCCAGTCTTAGCTTGAACCTCGAGAAAACAATTAGAGCTCATATCTAAGCTCAAATATTCGCTGTTACATTTCCTCTTGAGAGCCAACGGACGTTTGTGTGAAACTTAAGCAAATGATGAGCAGCATTCATATCATTATATAACTGCTTGAAAAGTCGAGAATTTAGGGCTCCTCCTTTGTCAAAATTCACAATTTTAATTGTTTGATCTAGAACATGTAGCGGAGCTGGAAGTATTTTTGAGGATAGAGCCCGACGACGGATCATACAATGAATACCTTTCACTTTTGGAGTTCGCTTTTTCACACATACTTGGAATCCTGATTTTGTCCCTAACATAGCTGGTGCGCCATCAGTAGGCTACAGCACCCACTGATATTATCCTTCAAAAGAATTTTTGTGCCCAAAAAATATGAAACTTTTCCAAAATTTCCGAGGATTTGGTCGTTAGTTCAAGAGAAGAAAAAAGAAACTCCTCTTTAAAAGAACCTGCAGGAAATAGCAACAATAAAAGCTTTCTTTTGCCTTCCAATTCTGCATCTACAATAAAGAAAGTTTCAACACTTCACATTTCAACCATCATTAAACCACACATGAGGAGTAAGTATATATTTTTTAGAGGTAATGTTGTCATATTATCTAGCTTAACTTCTTTGCCATTTAAATTTTCAACATTCACCCGGGTTTGACATTTTTCATAACACGGACGGCTAGAGGTTGTTGATACGACTACGTGTGCTGGGATCATACATTCACGTATCTTGTTCCCGTTTACTCCCGTATGCTGAAATTGCCCCTTTTTTGCTCTGTTGGGAGAGTATAGGCCGTATGAGGTAGATGTGCGTCTGACGGGAACCATTGTAACGCCATTCTTTTATACGTACGTTTGAGTTTACCTTTAACGTACGCATGCTCCAGTTAGGGGCCGGTTTGACTTGTGATTAGGCAAATTACTGTGTGGTCAAGCGTTGGAACCAACCAGTCATACCCAACACAGTTAAACATGAAATATGTGCTGTTCTTAGTTGTTATAGTAGAAAAAATTATAAATTCCTTTTAAATAAATATCTGGTCTCAATCCACAAGTTGTAATGATTATTGTAGAATATTTTTGGCTAAATCATTTTCAGTTGTACATTTCTTTGATATAACTAAAATACAATCTTCTAAAACTTTATGCTAAACAGCAAAGAATAAAGAATCTCTCTCTCTCTCTCTCTCTCTCTCTCTCTCTCTCTCTCTCACACACACACAGAAGTAAAATTAACCTTAGAGAAAAAGGACAGAGACTTTATGCTTTCTTATTGTATGTCAAAGAATTTAATCTCTTCGCACCTGCGTGTCAAACCATCAAATGCCTATAATGAGGTGAAGGAAAAGGGTTGAACTACAGTATAATCTGTCTTTAGTGTTAATGACTTTAAAGGCTTTCTGATTATTTGGTCAAAGAATTGTAGAACCTCGGTGGATCTTTTTTGACCGTTCCCTCTTTTAGAGACATGCTAATCCATTCATTATCAATCAAAGTAAAATAATCATTAGCTATAGAGGCAGGAAATCCAATCTGTGGGAAAAAATACCATTTGATTACACAGGAGACGGTGACCCTTGAAGAAAGGCCAGTGTTTGGCCCATCCTTGGTTTTAATTTGAACCAACTCCCGTGTATTGGGTATTGAAATATACTTGAGAGATTAATTTCATTAGCTTTTATTATTACTTGCATTATGTATTTACTTTTACTCATATGTATGTTATTTTATTCTGGCATTTCAAGTATTATTATCTCTAATACGATATTGACTAGTTGTTTGGTAATATATTTGAAATATTTAGATTCGTGTGGTGTTATTATAATTTTTATTATGTATTTAACTCCCGAATATAATAATACATAAAGTAACACAGACAACAGACAGAAACCAAGCCGTTATTGGAAAATATGCGATATTATGACAAAAGTATACAGCATACAAAAATTAATGCTTTGTCACTGAACTAGTGAACTGAATCATCTTGCATCCCTTTAAATACCACCTGGTCTGAAATTGCCAATGTTTTCCGCTAAGAGGTCGATCAGAAATGTTGACTGATGTATCCGGTCGAACTTTCCAATTAAAGACTTGCCCACCATAAACGTACCATGTTTGTGTCTGACCTACAAGCTATGTACGTCTGACCTACAAACTACAGTCAGCAGGCCACTAATCCAACCAAATCTGTGCACTCGCTCATGTACGGGCTTGAGCTCCGTTCGTGTTTGTATCCAATCGGATACCGGACGGTACATGTGTAATAATCATATATTACATGTTTAAAACACATGTCGTAATAGGTCATTGTGGAAGTAGAAGCTAGTGTGAGAAGTGCTGTAGTCAGATCATAGCAGGATGCGAATACCAGATCTCAGCAATGTAACATTTTTATGAAGAATAAACACAAATACGAATCGTGAGAAAGAGTTGTGTCGCCACCGGATGCAGGTGACTTCCTATACTAATGTTTAGTTTACATTATGTGTTTAAATGCTGAGATAACTGACTATACAATATCTGTGATATCGATATTTTAGCGAGTTATTACTAAGACATCAGACGGAATGGTCATCCGACCAAACCAGCTATACTCCTGTGATGGAGATGTTAACACTGTTGTTTTTATAGAATAAACCAATTTAAAGTTAACTTACTTGACTTTACTTGAAGATGTAACATACCAACTAATGTGTGTTAACAACAGTAGCACACTAATACATGGGCCACCCAAAAATAAAGTGGCGCCACACGCCAGAGTTACCTTAAGTGCACCTCCGGTTTTACTTATCAAGCATTAAAGTTTGACGTGTTTGGTTGCCAACTGTTTACGGGAGGAAACAGGTGCAAGATAAGGGATTGTGAGATCCCAGCATACCCTTTGCGTTTAGCCCTTAATTGAGCATGTCAGGCATCAGGAGACAGGGCGATTGGTACCAATTTTAAAGGTACTGGGTCAATCTATGACCTTTGAGGTCAGGTCAAGTGTCAAATTTGGGCACTTAGTTTTTTATCGATTGCACTTGAACTAATAAAGATACGGGTATGAGGTTTGCACCATCGTGATCTCGTCGATTCGCATCAAATAGTTTACCTTAGTTCAAGGCCACTGATTTGGCACCCCTGATGGGCACTGTGTACTACCACTGGAGACCATGAAGCCAAAATATAAAGGTTCAACGTGTTTTACATATGCGTGATTTTGGGACTGGTGGCTCTTCTCATTTATTCATTAGGATTGATAAAAGTTAATCCGTCGTGGTACATTTCGTGCGACTTACCACATGCCACGTTCCAAGACATCGAATAGTTCCATCCATGTCACGTTCAGATGGTTGTTTTACCTCCTGATCCGGAAATGTTTGAACACACCCACCCACATACTCACAAATATCTCTAGCTAATCTTTTCTTTTGCTACCCTCTCAAGAAAATATTTCTGGATCTAAAAGTATGGTATCAAATACTTTTATTTCCTCCAATTTTGGATTAAGCCAGACTCAACTTTAACGCTCGTCGTAGTTCACCAGGATATGAAGAAAATATAAGAAGCTTGATAACATTTTGGAGAATGAGCAGAAGTAACGGGACTCTTGTCTCCTTTAGGCTCTTTTTACAAAAGCGTACAGAAATAATTTTGCTCATTTGGAGGTTAAAAACGCCTCTCTGCACACAAGGAATTGTTTTCCATGCGGTTTGTCTGTATCAATGCACGGAATACTCAATCTGTCTCCATTTGTTAATAATAATAATAATAATAATAATAACAATAATAATAATAATAATAATGATAATAATAATAATAATAATAATAATTTCTTGAATTTCAAGTAACTTCTCAACTTTATGAGGAACTTTGTATATCTATTCTCATAGTGAACCCCAACCGAGTTTCTTACTTTTGTCTTTTATGCCTATAATACACACACACCTGCATATATATATATATATATATATATATATATATATATATATATATATATATATGTATATATGTATATATATACATATATATATATATATATATATATATATACATATATATATATATATATATATATATATATATATATATAAATATATATATATATATATATATATATATATATATATATATATATATATATATATATATATATATATAATAACAACTATAACAAATGCAGGCGTTTAGTCCATTACAGGACAAAGGCCTCATACATGTCAATTCATGTCTGAGGTTTGGCCAGTTTTCAGTTTTCATCATCACGCTGACCAGTGTGGGTTGGTCTGTCAGAGATTTTCATCGAATCCCTCAAAGCAGGCCTACCTAAAATGGGTAGCCTGGACTAATACATCTTTGGTGATCATCACCATATTAAGGTATTCCCACTCAGAAAGGGATATGTATATATATATATATATATATATATATATATATGTATATGTATGTACATATAATATATATATATACATATATATATATTTATATATATATATATATATATATATATATATATATATATATATATATATATATACATATATTTATGTGTGTATTTTATATATATATATATATATATATATATATATTTATATACAATATGATATATATACATATATATATATATATAAATATGTATATATATACTGTATATATTTATATAAATTATATATATATATATATATATATATATATATATATATATATATATACTGTATATATATATATATTTGTATGTGTGTATAAAATATATGTATATATATATGTATATGTATATTATATATATGTGTATATATATACATATATATGTCTATATATATATATATATATATATATATATATGAATATATATATATGCATATAATACGTTTAATTAAACGTTAAAGCACTTATGGCATCAATTATTTTAGGATGACACTTTCCTAACTTTCTCTGTATTTTTTTGTGTAAGGACTAGATATTTGAAGGGAGAGACGAAATTTATTACTGTGCCTCTCCATTTATTAAAAGTTTTGCCGACAGCGGTTTCAGCCGATAACTAATGGTCATCCTTACAAAGAAATCCTAACTTTAATATATCACCAGTGAATTAATACAAAAGAAAATTAAAAAAAAATTTAGAAGTAACAACTATAATAAACTTTGAAATATTTTACACAAAAATAATAGAAACAAGCTAAACAGTCAGAGGGATTTAACGGACATGGGCTGTTGTAAAAGGGTACGGTCGTTTTTGGGTTCCTACCACCCTCATACAATAACATCTAACTACACAACCTTAGGGATTAACTACAGGAGTTATGGAATTAATGTTTGTTTGAACTTACTCTTAGGTAACAAAAAAAAAATTCAACGAAAATTATCTTTTATTGTTACTAAGCTTGGAATTGTTAGACAGTAACATTTTTGTGTATATATTAATCAATACATATGAAAGGAAGATTGTTGATGCATAAACTTCCATGTTGTAGCATAATGTATTTTTCAAGGAGTGCGGGTGAGCGCAAAGATTTATCTTAAAATATCCTACTTCTCATAATCGGAGACATTCACCGCCTCTAGAAACTTGTTGTCTGTAGAGCCTGTAAATTTACAGACGATATAGCAAGGGACCTGTTTTCTTGCACATGAGCAGTTTCTGTGGCATCCTCTCAAACAATTGCAGGAGATAGATCTTGGAAGCTGATCTGGTCATAACAAGGTTACCCTCAAAATTAGGACGTAGCCTCAGCTTTTCAGCTCCCACCCTTACCCGGTCGGGTTGGCAGGTTTGGGTTTGGGATGCGAGCACTTTTATTGATCATAGTTGCGTACGTCGCCCGTCTCAGATGTGGAACAAATGACTTTGTTCGGGCGTAGCATTTTCAGTAGAGTAGATTTGTTGTTGAGAATTTTGTTGGCTTGTACTTCACTCAAAGTACAACTTGTATTTCATATTTCTTGGAGTAAACTGTGATTCTCATATTTTTCGCTTGAGCACAGACTTCATCGCTTATCTCTTTGTGATCGTCATCCTCTCCAAAATCAGCTAGGTCCCCAGTGAGACATTTCCAACTTGAAATGACCCAAGCCTTCTTGCTCTTGAAGTACGGAAAGCTAGTTGTATCTCTGCCACTCGGACTCTGAATCATTGGCGGCACTGGTCAACTCCAAGGACTTCTGCAAAACTGGATCAGTATTTATTAATTTGAAGAGACTCGTACCCACAAATCAGGTAGGTTCTGAAGATGTGTAGCAGCATAGTACATACATAGGACAATGACATCAGTGTCATTGGCATGCACTATAACCATGTTTATTCCTTTTGTACGAACACTGTGTACAATATGTAATATCAGCCTAGTATCAGCCTCTTCCTGAGTAGATTCCCACTCTGGTACTGGCTCTGGTACTTGTGATTCAGCTGAGATACGGACAGACTTTGTCTCCTCATCAAATACCCCATCGAGGTACAGCTGTAGCGACCCGAGTGCCAAGTGCGTATTTCCGGATTCTCTCCACTTGTTGCAAAGATAGCTTGGAAGGCGGGCCTTGTTTTCTGGGTTCTTCAAGAGCTTGGTTGGTTTTGGGGTTGTGAAGTTATCAGGTACTGCGAATATTTTTTATGGTTTTCCTGTTTTGTGACTTTGTGTTTGTATCTTCAGACTTGGCTATTTGCTGGCTGTATCAGGTGATACATCATTCACTAATCCAACTAGATAATGGCTGGCAATGCTCTCAAACTTGGTGTCTTTTTTGAATGACTGACGATGGATCATATACATAGCATCAACAAAGACAGCAGTCTTTGCTCCAACCTGAGGGGGAGGAAGTTTTTCTGTGCTCTTGACTTTTGTAGTTTCCTTCATGACTCTCATAAGAAAGGACATCGTGCCTGTGCTCATTGTTGTACCTTCGTTGAAGAGGGCTTTCAGTGTGTTGCTGCATTTATGCTCACCAACGAAATTCACAATGTCAAGTGTGCTACGACTAACTACGACTTAAGTCATCTGCAATAGAGCTCGGACTTCGTCGATCTGTTCCTTCTTTGCTTATCCTTTAGGTGTCTTCTTTGATTTATTCTGCATTTCAAATGTCTTGAACCACACAGTTGACATCTTTAAAGCAGGGCTGCTCAGCAATTAGTTGAGTGCTTCGACTCCAATTTGCTTGATACTCCCAAGTTCCTTTTGAACATCTTTGTGGGCTAGCTCACCTATGCTTATGTTAATAAGTTCATATGTTTCATTACAGAACGGGCTCTCTTCAATTGCAACCATGATGTTGTTGACCATTTCTAGATCAAGTGTCGTTGCCATATGACCTGCCTTATGGTGTGTATTTTGTGCACTTGGAAAAGAGAAATACCAGAATTATAATGATAATAATAATAATAATAATAATAATAATAATAATAATAATAATAATGAACATGACATTGAAGAAAATGCAAAATAAGTAACTTAAGTAAGCAGACATCATATAAATTGGAACTGCACATTTTCGGAAATTCGCGTATTTTAGATAATCTGTTTCAAAGGCCTACTATTCGACGTAAGCAGCTCATTTGCAAGATTTTGCACCTGGATGATGTTCCTGAAGGTCTCCCCGTTCCAAAAATACCCCACAACCTTTTACAACATGCCGTGTCAGATTTCGTCCATAAATGTTCTTTGGCTCCCTGACTAAACACCATTGAAGACATTTGGATTTTCAATGAAGACATTATATTCTTTAAAGAGATGCTATTGTCCTAGAGAATCGAGAATTCGTTTATCTCACACAGATGAGAGACATTTTGCTAGGTGGATGGATAACGATGGTATCCCCATTATAGATCTGCTGACCACATATACATAGCTGCTGTGTAAAAAAGGACATTGAAGTGTAAAATCTATGCAGTTAATATGGGTGACACTTTCATCAACAATGAAGGCCTGGTCTACGAGAGAGGGTTAACAGTGCCTTAGAAATTAATCAATCCTCAACTTCACAAATGGAAGCAAGAAAAGTACTCTTCGTTTTCTTGATATCCTTTTCAAGAAATAAACCTGGTATACTATAGCAGTCTTTATAGTATCTATAAATATTGACCGTTTATTCAGTGTGCAGGGAGAGTGTCCAAGCTCATACAAGAGGTTTGCAATTAGTGCAAATATCAGCAGAGGGCTTCTCCCACTGCAGTAGCTGGAAAGCTGTCCGTGAAAAGTTGAAACATGTCAAACCGATGTTAACAAACAATTCTTATGCAGGCAACCTCAGAGGGGAAATTTTTTGGCAAAAAATAGAGGAATTTTGCTAA
>NC_090748.1:68588169-68610669 GCF_036898095.1 Palaemon carinicauda
CCTTGGTACTAACTCCATCCCCCTTATAATCTATTAGTGCCTATGAGTTTGTTTATGTTGCTTTCTTTAATATTTACTTATTAGAAAATAAGATTACTCATCCAAAATTGATGTTAAATAATGCAATCAATATGAGTTATCATTTATTTACGAATAATTCCATGTAAGGACTGTGATGAGTGCTATATCAGGAAGAGCAGTTGTTCGTTGGAATAGAGAAAAAGTTAGCCTACTGTAGCTTGCAGTACAGAGAGAAAAGCCATGAAATGTATTTTGAAAAGGCAGAAGTCATCTAGATATCTTGTGATAGATCTATAAGGAGAATAGTTGAAGCTGTATCGAACTCTTTAAATAAAACTTTTGATGATAATACAGGATTAACAGAAACTGTCATCATCAGTAAGGATATATGTGGCCGAAGTAAAATCTATTAATTAAGGAATGTATGTGCCATGACTGGTGAAGCCTCCTTCCCTGTTCCTCCTTCACAGGTACATCCTTCATAAATTGTTCAGCAAGAGACCAAAGATTAACTGCACCAAAACATCGAGTTGGATGACGGCATCCACATCAGACCATCCAAAACATCTCTAAGAAATTTAGAAAGGACAAGAGCCCAACAATCTAAAATTTTGTTATAATTACTTTACAATCTATTTCAACTGGACATTTATGAGTTTGAACTCATCAGATTTTTTTCCTTGTATCAGTACCTGACTCATACGCTCATAATTATTTTAATGACCAAGACCACATATGGAGGCCGAAGGCTATAAAGTCTGCTTTGAAATTTACAGAAATACACATTTTCATACTTGTCTTTTATCAATAGGCGTTATTAGCATAACAAGGAAGTACGACCTAGTACTTATTTGTCCCATACATACATATATATACATATATATATATATATATATATATATATATATATATATACACAGTATATATAATTATATATACATATATATATAAAATATATATATATATATATATATATATATATATATATATATATACATATATATATACATATATATATATACACAGTATATATAATTATATATACATATATATAATATAGAAAAATCTTTCTTCATAGCCAAGTGGTAGTCACTGTCTATACAAGCTTGCCGGACCAGGGTTCGTCTCCCGGCCGGTCATAAGCTCTTGTCTTTGTGTGATTCCGCCTGGGGCTCTGATCCCGAGGTTATTAAGAGAATACTGACATTAATGTATAAAATATATATGGCTTATTTGAATATATATATATATATATATATATATATATATATATATATATATATATATATATATATATATATATGTATATACACACACATACATATAAACATAATTATTCTAAGCTCTTAATATATACTTAATAATCTTCATCATCAGAGATGAAAAAAAGGATAATGTGGAGAGAAACTGAATGTGAAATAGGTCCTGGAACAAGAAGACGTGTGTAAGAACAGATATCGCCGTTATGTTGCTGCAATGTTTTACCATTTTTTTTTTCCCAGACGTTTCATATCCTTAAAATCCAGTAAATCTGATAAAGGAATAAAATAGTTGATATATAATAGCAGGGATTCCTTATTCATTAAATTACTTCCATTTAGGTTATGAAATGATTGTAAAAGTAAGATAAGTATAATCCTATATTCATCTCGCCACATGAGGTACATTAGTATTCAATAGGGCTTTTACCTTAATGGATAACCATTGACCACCTCACCCCTCACCCCAAGGCTGCTATTGTCCCTGGGATAATACAACGACGTTTGAGGCACTTGTGTCAGCTGGGTAAAATACTCTTACTTTTGTAAGGTATAAATAATGTATCAGGGTTAGGAATAGTTCCAATAATCTACTAATGCAAATGCTTCCCATCACCAGGAGTTGGCAAAGGACGAGGAAGAATAAAAAATCAAGATAAAAAAGAAAGTGATGCCATCTCATTTCATATTGCAATGCTGTTGGCCATAATTTCGTCTTTTTTAGAGAGAGAGAGAGAGAGAGAGAGAGAGAGAGAGAGAGAGAGAGAGAGAGAGAGAGAGAGAGAGAGAGAGGGAACGCTCATTTGTTGATGCTCATTCTTTTATGTAACAGGTTACCTCCTTTCAAGAAATAGCTGACTGCTATCTTTTTGCACCATCCTCTGATGACCATTATCAAGCTTGAATTATGAGTAGCTGATTGCCGGTAGATATCTTCTCTGAAGAAGAGGAAGTTAGGAAAGGAGAGATGATGATGATGTAACCGCCTGAAAATCATGACTTTCGATTGTATGATTTAGGTAGAATATATCTGGACAGACTTGTCAAAAATATCTTTGAGTATAACAAAAAGACAACCAATCTTTCCAGAGTTCGCACGATTTACATTTTTCAAGTTGTTTATGATACTTGAATTATTTCATCTATTCTTGTTTTCTTTATCAATCACTCGATTACCAAAATTTATAAATATGATGGTTATATGATATTTTTTTTTTCGAAATGTTGAAAAATAAAGGTTGCTTAAGAGTTTAACAAGGAAGATATTGTTAAATAAAGTGAATATCAATGTGAAACATTTAATCATACCCTATTTTCTTTTACTTTTAATAACTATTAAAACAGTAGACAATAAAGAAAATAAAAATTGACGGTGGTTTCTATGGATAATAATGGAGGCGTAAATGATAATGATGAATGAAATGTAAAATGATAGTGATAACTGATTCCTTTGCATTGTTGTCACATAATGTCATGATGAACAAAATTAAATGTAGTAATCGATGAAGTACAAAGTTTTAAGAAAATGTATTTGCATACCGAGAAGAAAGGACCATGATACTAAATTGCTGTATGAGAGGAGCGTGTTTGTCTGCCATTGCACAATTCATTCCTTTTTTGTTATATTAAGATAATGTCTTATAAAAAAATTATCCACCCATTCTTTTCTATACCTTTCTTTTATACAGGATCTTAAAATTCAAGTTGATTGTTTATATGCAGTTTTTCTATATGGAAGTACAAAACGAAAGAACATCGAGCTTATTTCATTGCGATAATCTTCCAACTTGATTACAAAGAAAAAAATTGGAACTTGGACAGGATGCCGTAATATATTTTTACTCCATTAGAATATTTTCTAGCATTCCCTAGATTTAAGATTTTTCTCGCCAATTGTTTCGGTAGATATAATTGAGGACCAGAAACAAGTTACTTTACAGCAATTCATGGGAAAATCTCATTGAATATCAGCATAGGTTTTTTGATGGAAAAGTTAATTTCTACAAGATTTCTCAAGCATAAAAAATCCATACAATATTTATCTTGAGTAGGCTTCCGATGTGAAATAAAACTAACGCTGTTAAAAAAATACAGTAGATCGAAAATGTAGGGAAAAAAAAGCTATTTTGTGAGAATTCAGCTGAAAACTGTTCTAAACTACATTATTTCTGTTTGGTAGCATTCATTAGTCAAATCATGATCATTTATCTATGAAGTTACCTTTATTACATTTTCCAATATTAACAGTGCATGCTCTGAGAAACATTGAATATTGGCGAGTAAAATTGTACATTCATAGAAATTCTGAAGACTTTTTCTTTCTAAACTGCATTTAGTTCTGTTTAGCAGCATCTATATATCATATCATGTTTTCTTTATTTTGAGGTTTCCTGTATATAATTTTCAAATATTACCAGTGAAAACTTTGAGAAATATTTATGGCATAAGATATTTGTCATACCATAAATAATGGGCATATCATCCATTATGTCATGTATGCAAGAAAAGTTTCCCCAACTTACCGAGAATAATAATTTCTAGTTAATGAATACTACCAGACTTCAGCATTCTAGCTGGCTGTACTTTGTTAAGGAAATTGCTAGTTAACTCCGCGAAGCAAACTACAGACTTTAGTAATGATGCCTTTGAAACTCCCATCTACCTGAACACTCAACGTTCATGTAATATACAAAGATTCTCTTTACATCCGATGGGGGTTCTTTTCCCCTCCTATGGAAGGAAAACTAATTTGGATTCCAGAAGGTGGCGCATTCCAGTGAAAGTTGTTATGAATATCATCATCATCATCATCATCATCATTATCTCCTCCTACGCCTACTGACGCAAAGTGCCTCAGTTAGATTTCGCTAGTTGTCTTTATGTTGACCTTTTAAGTCAATATTTCTCCATTTACCATCTCACACGTCACACTTCAAAGTCCTCAGCCATGTAGGCCTTGGTCTTCCAACTCTTCTAGTGCCTTGTGGAGCCCAGTTGAAAGTTTGGTGAACTAATCTTTCTTGGGTAGTGTGAAGTGTATGCCCAATCCATCTCCATTTGTCCCTCACCATGATCTCATCCACATATGGCATTCGAGTAATCTCTCATATAGTTTCATTTCTAATCCTGTCCCACCAATTAACACCCAATATTCTTCTGCTCACAAATCTATAAAATCTGTTGGATATTTTTTTATTGTCATACCACGACTCATGTCCATACAGTAACACCGATCACACTAAACTGATATATAGCCTGATTTTTATATGCAATTTTAGGCGATATGATTTCCAAATTTTACTTAATCTAGCCATTATTTGATTTGCTTTTTTAAATCTATCATTAAACTCCAATTCTAAAGGTCTTGTATTAGAGATCATAGTTTCTAAATCATTTAAATGATTCCACCTCATTTATCCTTTCTCCTTCAAGTGAGATTTCATCTTCCATTGCATATTCAATTCGCATCATCTCTTTCTTTCTTCTATTTATCTTGAGCCTGACCTCATGTGATATTTCATGCATTCTGATAAGCAAGCATGAAACTGTTCTATGCATTACAAAATGCTTGAGGAGGATAAACAACATAGGTGACAACACATTCTCTTGGAGTACTCCGCTCTTTACTGGAAATTCTTTTGATAGGACTCGATTAACATTAACTTTGCATTCGCTATGCTCATGAAGAGAATTATTCAAATTCACATATTTAAGAGGAACTCCGTAATAACGCAGGAATCTCCACAAAATTGGCTTGTGCACACTATCAAAGGTTTTTTTCATAATCAACAAATGTCATCAAAGAGGATTTCTATATTCTACGTGTTGCTGTACAACACGTCTTAAAATTAAATTTTGGTCAGTAAAACTACCTTTTCGAAATCCTGCTTGTTCACATTTCAGCTTTTCATCAATCTTTCTCTCTAGTTCCTTTAGAATGAGCATGCTATATATTTTCATGCCAACTAACGTAAGTGTAATGTCTCTATAATTATTGCAATCAGTCAAAGCTCCTTTTTTTTTTTTTTTTCTTTTTTGCTATTTTCACCAACACCCCAGCTCCCATTCATGAAGCTTTAGGTATATCAATCAAATTATTTCTTTCATATCTCCTACTCATGGCCTCACTAAAGGGAAGAAACTCAAGGGGGGGGGAAGTAATTTTTGCACTATGACATTGAAATTTGCACAGAATATGCATCTATTTGTACACAATACTTCAGCCAATTTTAGTCTCCCTAAGTTGAATATTTTTTTTTTTCATTTTTTTTCTTGTTTTTTTTTTGTGGACTTTTTCTCTTATTTTCAAAATCTATCTCCTCCCTTATTTATGAATCAATTTAAAAAAATTAAAAACCAACATAGTGCTTATAGAATATACAATACAAAAAGATCTGCATATTTTCAAATTTTCTTATATTTTTTGTTCCATCTCGTAAAAAAAAATGTCAAAAAAATTTTTTTTTTCCAATTAATTTTTTTCTTTTGGTGGGGGGGGGGGGGATGGCGATAGGAAGAATCTTGTCCTATTTTCTATTCCTACAATTATCCAGAATTATAATACTTTTTAATTTAAAAAATTGGTCCATAAATAAGGAAGTAGTTAGCAATTTGATAACGAAAAATACTATTTTGAGAAATAACAGTTTAAAGTTTCGATGTACTCACATTTGTTGGTAAAGCTGATCTGGAAAGTGTACAAGGCTCCTGGTCCCCTCTTTTATAAAAAGACATTTTCCCCTCTTTTAGAAATGGTTATTTTTCTATTGTTGCATGGCGGGGGGGGGGGGGGTGTTCATAGTATGCCAGTCTATTCATTGTTGCCAGGTTTAGTACCCTAACTGGCTCCTGGCTGACATGCATGTCCTCTGCTTGCATATACTTTCGTTTTCTTTTACGGTGGAGCAATAGATATGGTCTTTCTTCTTTTTCCTTTTAATGTGAGAGCTTTTAGACAATGCTTTGTTGCATCTTTCATTACTGGGATTAATGAGCCTGCAATGTATCCTACATTGTGCTCAATTGCTGCAATATGGTAGGCAAAAGTGGCAGTATCTTTTCCATGATATCTTACTTTTGGGCACTTGGCCCATACTTTACTGTTGAAAGCCTCGTTCATATTTTGAGTACGGCCCTTCCTTCATCTGCTCAAGATATCATCCGTTGCAATTCTCTCAAAACACTAGCGGACAAGGGTCATCTCCTCTTGGTTCAGTCTTAGTCTCACTTTTATTTTATCATGACTTCTTGGCTTCCTATTTCTTGCAATATCTTGCTGATAAAAATAGTAGCTCTTCTCCCCTTCTGGGCACAGCGAATGATCGTGTTTATCATCAGTGCTCGTTAAATGAAGAAATATGGCCATTATTTCCCTTCTCATGGCACCAATAGGGTCATCAGGATCTTTGGCACCTCTCCTCACAGCACAATCATAATATTTACTGCACTTCACACAATTATTTTCACTCAATTTATCTTTTCCACCGAGAGTACTGACAAATGTAATTCTTTCTTTTCCATTTTTATTTGTCACTCTTTTTTTACACACTTCTTTTTTAATTCCTCTAAAAGATGTTTCAGTCTTTTCTACACATGATTTATGCATTCCTCTTTTATCACTGGGTACTCAGTGCCATATGGATCAGTTCCTTCTTTCATTTCTTGTATTACTTTAAACCCTTTTCCACCACCATCTCCTACATACACTCTGTATCTAAATTTCCTTTTTAAAGATCTTCCCCATATTGCAACAGCAGCATCCACTTCCATTTTCCCGGAATATTCATAATAATTCTTCTTGCATTTTCCGGAGTCTTTATGTCCCTGCAATTTAGCCTTATGTTCATCTTTTGTTATCAAAGTTTTCTTTAGTTTTCCATCAATAATATTACAAGCATTGCTATTTTTTGAGAATATTTCTGCATCAACGACAAATCCTGTATAGGCTTCTGTCACTATGCCCATGCCAACTAATGATGTAAAGCCCCTCTTCATCCATGTACCATCGTACATAACTTCGATATCCAGAATCCCATCTTCATCAGGTTTGAAGCCCATTGCTTCATAGTGTTTGAAAATTGCCTTGTCAACTTCTGGAATCATTTCATCATACTGGTTCTTAGCAATGGTTTCAACATAAGTCTTATAACGCTTTTACGTATTAGATGCAAGTTGTTTGGCACCCATGGCACTGGTCATATTATTCAGGGCGACGAGACCTCCCCCATTCATTATATTCTGATACACAAATGAAGCAGTAACTTCACCAATATTATTAGTTTTCAAATTTTCTACCTTTTTCACTTTAGAATAAACAATGTTTTCAGGTTCTTCACATTTACACTCAGAAATCAAGGTAACATCTAAATTTTGTCTTTCAAAATCAAGTTCAATTTTGCTGCTACAATCACTGCTTATGACTCTTTCATTGAAACATCTTAGTGTCTTTTTTGATAAGAAAATTATTTCATCATCATCATTTTGTTCACTTTGTTTCATCATACTCTGTTCTTTTTCGCTCATGTATTCTTTCATGAGTTCACCTCGCCGTTCAGCTCCAGCAAAAACAGCTGGTGTGGAGCACGTGTCACCACCAACACAAACACTTGTTGCATCATCATTCATATCACTAAAATTATCAGAGCAAATTGTATCATTTTCATCATCTGATAGCACTAATGATAAGTCCTCCTCAATATTATCAAATAAGCCCACGGTTTCACTTATATTCGTAGGAATCCTGTAATACATATTTGTAGGAAAACTAGTGTTTATCATTTCACAAACACGTGGAGACAAGGTCACAGAAGAGACTACCTCGTTTTCCTCCTCCACATGGTTCTTTCTTTTGTTTTCCTCAAGTTTCTGTCTCCACTTTTCATTCAAATTCTGCATGATTTTAGCAGACACAAAATGCATGTTAGACCACTTCCTCTTAGACATGATTAGTTGCCAAAAACTAGCAAAAAACACGATATAAACAGACGTTAGCTGATCGAGACCGAGAGCACTTGCGCGGACACACCGACTCACTATATTGATCAGGTAAGCACTGCCTTGTAGAGTGAACAGAGAAAGCGTGTGCTTTCACGTAGAAAGGAAAAATATCGTACCTTAAAAAGCAAAATACAATCCAATATCAAAGAAACCAATTGCAAAATAACTAGGTCGCTGGATGATAGGGCTGTCAGGTAGATTCTTGGGTTAGCATATGCATGCACAAAACTGCAATTTTTACCTACTAAAATACTCCAGATTGCTTTCATCTTTCGTCTGGCAACAGTACACACCTCGAGGCTAAAGGAGAGAGGTAAAACTAAAATTCGTGATCTTGACCCAAAAATCGAGTTTCTTCCCTAAAGTGTTCCGTCCAACGTTGCCTTTCTTCATTTTCTGTTGTTATAACAGATCCATCCCTCTTTTTCATGGCCATATGCTTGTTCTTTTTTGCCCAGTAGAGATATAATTCACAATTCTATGAGCAATTCTTACACCATAGCCACTCCCTGAATTCATAGCTTTGTCAACCGCATCTGCTTTCCGGTCTAGATATTCTTTCCAATCATTCCTGGCTTTTCTTTTTACCTCACTATCAATACTGGAATAATTAGCATGCTCTACCTTGTAATTTACATTACTTCCACGGAAACTTTCAACAATAAATTAATTCTGTCTTTGTCTCCTTTTTATACTATCCCAAGTATCATTTGATATACATGGTTTTCTCCTTGTAACAGCATGACCCAAAACTTTATCACCAACCGACTGATATATGTTCCTAATATCCTTCCATGTTCACTACCGATATCTGCACCTCTATAGCTTCTCACATGTCTTAAAGTCCTCCTTCTCTCTTCATTATTGGCTATGTGATCTATTTGATTTTTGTAATTGCCACATGGTGAAATCCTTGTATATTTGTGGATGTCCTTGTGCTGGAAAAGAGTACCTCCAATATCAAGATTGTTATGTAGTGTTCTCCATTTTCATTTGCAACTACGCTAAGACCCTTAACATTGTACCAACCGTGTGTCACACGATCGTACATAATTCATTTTGTATATATTATGTTTGTATCTTCGCTCTCCCCTCCCACTAAAAAGAACCTGATAAATCATGTCTGCTTTTCTCCTTTGTAACAGTGTCAATATTTGAACATGAAAATTCTTGTTGCTTTGAGATTTTGTATATAAAGGAGAGTGTTCTTTAATAAACTAACTCAGTTGTTTTCAACTTGCCTTTGAGTTCACAACCTTCTCTCACCACGTCACATTGGTGACTCCGGAAGTCGACTCGCTCCCACCGCCTTCCACACCCAACCCCCTCGCCCCCCCATCGTTGGTACTATGGCGGACTCTACAGAAGTTGGCGCTGCGGCTGCTCCATTGAAACTCTCATCGTTCGCCAGCGGAGAGGCGTTTGCTTGGTTTCAGCCCGCAGAAGTCCAGTTTCGCATGAAGGGCATGACTCGCTCAACCACCAAAGCAGATTATGTTCTCGCGGCGATACCCGAGGACACCTTCCCGGAAATATCCGACTGGCTTTGTGAACAAGGAGACATCCCAATAGTGTATGACGCCCTCAAAACATACCTTCTGCAGCAGTACTCGCCGTCGCCAGCCGCCCGTATAACAAAGCTTTTTCAGCTCTCGCAACAACCGTTGGGGGACCAAAGGGCTTCGCTTGCCCTCAGGGAAATGACTAGTATAGCTCGTCTTCAACCTGCTGCAGACAGCTCTCCTCGTGAGGTGAACCTACTTCGTGCCCTTTGGATACGCCGTTTACCCGGACCTATACACGCTGCCATACCCGATTTCGATAGTTTACCCATAAAGGACTTGATGACCAAAGCCGACGCCCTTATGGACAGCCACTTCCAGACCTCCATCAACGCCTCCACCCCTGACGAAGAGGATGCCTATTCAACGTCAACCGAAGCTGACATGAATGCCGTAGTGCATACACGCCTACCCCGTGACGTGCCGAAGCAGCGACAAAGCCGCCCACCACCCACCAATCGCTCGCGCTCCAACAAACTACTTCTACAGCCACTTACTACCTCCTATCCGCCGCAGTTTTGCTACTACCACTTCAGATTCGGGGCAACCGCGAAGAAATGTGCCGAGGATTGTCAGTGGCCAAAAAACGTGTAAGTAGGCCATCGCTCGTGGCGGTGGCCTCCCATGTTTCTAATCTTTTCTTTTTACATGATGCAGGAACGGGCGTGCGATTTTTGGTAGACACGGGTGCTTGTCGTTCTCTTTTGCCAAGGAAACTCTTCAAGACATGACGTAGTCTGTCTACATCTGCCGACGTCCGCTTGGTAGCTGCCAACGGATCTGCGATACCCACCTACGGTTACGAGAACCTCCCATTATCGTTCGGAAATGGTAAATTCAATTGAAAGTTTCTTGTTGCTGATGTCACATTGCCAGTCCTCGGTGCGGATTTCCTCTCTCATTTCCACCTTCTGGTCGATGTCGCCCACCGACGATTGGTCAACGCAGACTTGTACTTGTCGAGGCCTCTTCAACCCGCCCCCTCTAACCTCGCTCTCCACATTAGCGCACCCACGGATGCTTACGCCCACCTCCTCACGTTGTACACAGAAGTTTTCCCTCCAGAACTTCGCCAAACGCCCACGCTTCCTGCCAAACAGACGTTCGCCGAAATGGAGGAAATGGGCCTTTGCCAAAAGGCCTCCAGCCCATGGTCGTCACCCTTACACATCGTTCTGAAGAAAGACGGCTCCCTCCGTCCATACAGGGATTACAGGCGCCTGAACATGAAAACAGAACCGGATCACTACTCCCTCCCAAACATCGCCGACGTGACCTCCTACCTGCACAAAGCAAAGGTTTTCTCTACGCTCGACCTCCTAAAGGGGTATTCTCAGGTGCCTATGAACCCAGAAGACATCCCCAAGACTGCTATCACCACTCCGTTTGGTACATACACCTTCAATTACTCCTGTTTTGGCCTTCGTAATGCTGGGGCCACGTTTCAACGTCTCATGGATGGCATCTTAGGGGACCTCCCTTTCTGTGTATGTTATGTGGACGACATACTTGTGTTCTCTTCCTCAAAAGAGGAACACATCCGTCACCTGCGCATCGTGCTCGACCGCCGGCAACAAAACTGCCTTGTAGTCCGGTACGACAAGTGTATATTTGGCGCCAACGAAGTGTCGTTCTTAGGGCACCGCATCACTCCTGAAGGAGTCCATCCCCTCCCTGAGAAGGTAGCAGCCGTTCAGAACTTCTCCGCGCCCTTGACCGTCAAAGCTCTGCAGGAATTCTTGGGCATGATCAACTATTATCACCGTTTTCTGCCAGCCATTGCCGCCACTCTTGCTCCCCTCTACGCCTCCCTCAAGGGCACGCCAAAGGACCTGTAGTGGGGTCCCCTTCAAGAAGCAGCCTTCTGCAATGCAAAGAAGGCCCTATCAACTGCTGCGGCTCTCACTTTTCCTATCCCACATGCCCCTCTCCTTCTCTCCACCGATGCCAGTGACGTCGCTATTGGTGCAGTACTCGAGCAGGTGGTCAACGGCTCGCCCCGCCCATTGGCCTTCTTCAGCAGAAAACTGTCCAAGGCAGAATCGGGTTATTCTACCTTCAATCGAGAATTGCTGGCGGTGCACTTGGCCGTCCGTCACTTTCGCCATTTCTTAGAAGGTACGCCCTTCGTCATCCACACAGACCACATGCCTCCGGTGCACGCAAAGTGGTCCGCCCAGCAACGCCGACATCTCTCCGCCGTGGCTGAATACAATTGCACCCTTCAATACGTCCCTGGGAAAATTAATCCCGTTGCCGATGCCCTGTCAAGAAACACGTATCAAGCATGTGGGACATCTTGCACGTCCCTCCGTTGGGGAGACTACCCCCTCGTAGACTCCAACACCACCCTCCTCTGTGACGTCAGTGTTGGTAGACCGCGACCTTGGATTCCTGCTCCCATGTGCCAGCAGGTGTTTGATTTCATTCATGGCCTTTCACATCCTCGTGCCGTTCTACTGCACAGCTGCTGAAGGCAAAGTTCATTTGGCACGGCATTTCTAAGGATGCTAAGGATTGGGTCCACGCCTGCACTTCTTGCCAAACTTCCAAAGTACATTGACACACGGATTCAGGAGTGGGCACCTTTCCTCAACCTCAGCGTCGTTTCGCACACATTCACGTCGACGTTGTAGGCCCCCTACCCACATCACAAGGACATCGTTACCTGTTTACCGTCATCGACCGCTCCACTCGTTGGCCTGAAGCCATTCCCATGGAAACTGCAACGCCCGCCTCATGTACATCTGCCTTACTCTCTGGAAAGATTGTAAGATTTAGTATCCCTGAGCATATTACTTCTGACAAGGGAACCACTGTCACCTCTCAATTGTGGACATCATTAGCGAATCTCCTGGGCATCACCCTACATCAGACAACGGCCTACAACCCCGCTGCCAATGGAATGGTTGAACATTTTCATCGCACCCTCAAAGCAGCTTTGATGTCCCGCTGCAAGGATTCCAACTGAATTACTCAGCTTCCCTGGGTCCTCCTGGGACTAAGGGACGCCCTCGACGTCTCGGCAGCTGAAATGGTGTATGGCGACCGGTTGGTCGTCCCTGCCAAATTTTTTCCTTCTACAACATCCTCCGACGATCTCCAGCGCATACGTCACGTCGTTGGAAAATTTACTCCTTGCCGCCAGACTCACAAGCCCCCAGTGAAGCATCACATACCAACAGACTTGCACTCTGCAACGCACGTCTTCCTGCGCAACGACACTAGCAAGCCACCGCTAACGCCCCTTACACGGGCCCTTTCCTTGTGATCTGCCGCAGTCCGAAAGCATTCCTATTAAACATTCGTGGCAAAGAAGACTGGGTCTCCATTGATCGTCTAAAACCTGCTTATCTTCTGCCAGATGACCCGCCTACAGTTCGCCTCTCTAGATCAGGGAGCACTATTTAACATTTACAGTATGTCATTTTTAGGGGGGGAGCCATGTACCAACCGTGTGTCACACGATTGTTCATAATTCATTTTGTATATATTATGCTTGTATCTTCGCTCTCCCCTCCCACTAAAAAGAACCTGAAAAATCATGTCTGCTTTTCTCCTCTGTAACAGTGTCAATATTTGAACATGAAAGTTCTTGTTGCTTTGAGATTTTGTATATAAAGGAGAGTGTTCTTTAATAAACTAACTCAGTTGTTTTCAACTTGCCTTTGAGTTCACAACCTTATCGCACCACGTCACAACATCCATCACATTCTCTATATCTTGATTATTTCATCCAACCTTAGCATTGAAGTCACCAATTAAAATTTCCATATCTCGCTCTGGGATCTTATCTATTACACTCTGCAGTACTTCACAGTATTCATCTTTCCTTTCTTCAAGGGAATAATTTGTTGGTGCATATCAAACTATAATACTCATATTGTACTGCTTTGAATTAAACTTTCAAGTAACAATCTACTATTTACACTATTCTGTTAATGCCTTTTCTGCTCTTGGTGTCATTATCATTCCTACCCCTTCTCTTCCAACTTCACTTGTTCTCCCTGAGTACATATATATATATATATATATATATATATATATATATATACATATATATATATATATATATATATATATATATATATATATATATATATATATATATATTTCCTCTATATAAAATTTCTTTACCGTTCCCCTTACAACGTGTTTCACTTCGGGCCAAGATATCCAAACTATATTACATTAATTCATTTTTCACTTTCTTTAACTTCTCAATCTAATTCATGGTTCTAACATTTCAATGACCAATTTTTGATTTTTCTTCATTACTTGTAAACCAAAAGATTCTTAGCACCCCGCTATGCCCAGGACTGTGGGCCATTCTTTCATTTTCGGTTTCCATAAACTGACTAAATCCATAGAGAATTCATTGGCTAATTTCATCAAAGGATAGCCAGTTCCTTGTGATTCGCAGTGCCTATCTATAACTAAGGCAAGTGACCCCTGCCGGTCCATATTAATTCCAGTAAGTTCATCCGCCAGGCATTGAGAGTAGAAGCCTAAGAGACATATTGTCCATCGCCTTAAGGCAGGCTGACACTTGTACGAATTTGTGGCACGCATTGTCACGACTCGAGTCGTGAACTGGCATGAACTCGTCGTGAACTGGCGTGAAGTGTTAGTAAACCCGTCGTGACGAGAATTTTGAAATGTTCAAAATTTTGGTCATAACAAAATTTCATGACCGGGTCGTGAACTATGCGCGAACTGTTTGTGAACTCGTCGGGACGGTGCGGAAAGTGCGCAAACTATGCGTGAACTCGTCGTGCCAGTTCGTGTCAATGTGGACAGGTCAGCTGTGATTCTGAGGTAACTTTTTTTTTTTTATTTTGATCTCCCAGATCGGGCCACAAAATGTCACGACTTGCCACGACAAATTCGTGGCAAAAAGTCGTGCAAGTGTCAGGGTTCCTTTAAGCCCAATCTGTCACCATGCTGCCTGCGACTTCATTGAGATTTAGGGGGACATTTCCTCCACACCAAAAGTTCTGGTTACTCCACCAGTTTGCTCATCCCATTATACTTGTATAACCATTGGCCAACATGGATTGTTAAGATATGCCACTAAGCATGGTTATGAAAATATCTTTATAAAAATGTATTAAATATTTTATCAATAGAGGAGTAACTGTCTATAAACATGTGCTTATTTAACTTTGAAATAATTATGATGTATTTATATTCAACGCAGGGACCAAAAATACAGGTTCAGAATCTGATTTCGGATAGAGATGAAAATAGGGAAATCCTCATAAGCAGACAGACTGAAAGGTAATGAAAGATAGAATCGGGAAACAGACTCTCTGATGTGAAATGTAATTTTCTTAAGGACTGATTTATAAAACGGCCTCGATGATCGTCAAATTATTTAAATGGTGACTCAGCCTCAAAAACACTGACCTTAAAATCCTTGTAGTTTTATTATCATATATCAGGAATTTATAGGTAGAGTAGAAATTTATCTATGGCAAATTCATGATATATATTTTGAGCAACCAATCAAGAGTCTAAAACCAGATCCTGTACTAGTTTCATTTCATGAAATTGTGATTTTAAAGTTCTGTGGGGATTAACGATTGATCTCTCCTATTCTATATGTGAAATTAAGCGGTGGTGGTGTAATTTATAGAAAACGTATTTTTACAAAGAGGATGTGGCTGCACTAGTTGATGTATTCAACTCCATCCAAGAGGAAAATCCCATCGTTGTTGTCAGGGGAACACACAAAAGGGCTTCTCTTTCAGACGCCGGCGTGAGAAATTGAATGACATCCCTTTCAGAGAAAAGAAACCACGTAAACACTTTGATTGTTGTCAAATTTGTATGGGTAATACTTGGAATGAACTTATATGTTTTTTCTTCATAGGTATAGGACAGAAAAAATCTAACATAAGAAAAAGCAAAAGCTCTTCCTTTTTTGTGAAAGGTTGTGTAGAACCTTAAACAAGATATTTCCATAAATTTGGGTTACACAAGGTGCAGTCTTTATAAACAGTAGTTTATCGATAGATGTATAATTTCAAGCATCATTTAATTACATTATTCCTCAATATTCTTTTATTTTGTCAGATCCATGAAGGAAGGGCAGCAAATAAAATTTGAGCAAAAAACTAATACGGAGAGGAAGCCTGACTTTGTCTTTGAAATGTAACACAATGATGAAAAGAATTTCTTTCGGTGAACTATAAAACTCTGTCCTAGATAGAATTGAGATTTAAACTATTCATCTTCCAAATTTAATTCTTTCAGACTTATTATATGAAAATATATAGATTTCATCATCTAAATAAAGTAGATCTATTAAGAAATTTTATTTTTGTAAAATTATCTTATAAGAAATTAATACTCATTTAAGTTTAAATTAGAAAGGTTTTTCATAACATTATGTAATCTAATACAGTCAAATATAAGAAGTTCTAGCTAAATGAAAGGTAGCTAGACTTTCCTTTTCAAACGTTAGAACATATTGCTTATACTGAAGTAATCTTCAACTATTATCTTGGTATGTTTTGTTAATCGTTCCCAAAGGGTACTTCTTACCTAAAAGATATATAGTTAACCTTTTTTTTCCCTTTAAGAATTAAAGAAAAATAAAGTAATTAGTTCTAGTAGAATAAATCTATAATTCATATAGTTTGAAATACATCAGTGGAGTTTCAGGGTTACTCTATTTGATCTAGAAACGAATATTCTGCAAACTATAAGATGAAAGGAAAGTATAAACAACGATTCATCATGAACACTATATAAAAATTCAAGTCTTATTATAAAACTAACTATATAAACTAAGCAAATCAAATTTTCATTACACTCATAACTAATCAGTGGGACTATGGTGTGACTGGGAGTTAACCACAAGTATTGTATAAATGTGGTACAATTTACGCATTTTATATATACTGTATATATATATAGATATATATATATATATATATATATATATATATATATATATATATATATATATATATATATATATATATACTGAATATATATATATATATATATATATATATATATAAATATATATATATATATATATATATATATATGTATACATATATACACACACATATATATATATATATATACATATACATATATATATATATATATATATATATATATATATATATATTCAGTATATATATATATATATATATATATATATATATACATATATATATATATATATATATACACACACGCACACACACACACAGACACACACACACACACATATATATATATATATATTTATATATATATATACTGAATATGTATATATATACATATAGATATATAGTGAATATATATCTATATCTATATCTTTATATATATATATATATATATATATATATTTATATATATATATATATATATATATATATATATATATATATATATACTGAATATGTATATATATATACATATAGATATATAGTGAATATATATCTATATCTATCTCTCTCTCTCTCTCTCTCTCTCTCTCTCTCTCTCTCTCTCTCTATATATATATATATATATATATATATATATATATATGTATGAGGTTCAATTATATCTACCTTTATAAATAACCGTATTTGAATTTCCCCGGATCCTAATTATTTCAATTCCAATTCCTTATCTTAAATCATACTTTAGTTTGTTTATTTAAATGTAATTCATTTATTACGTATGTATAAAATTCTATTTTATAATTCTTCTACATGCTTTATCGCTCTTCAGTTTTTATCTTTTATTTAGGGTTTTCATAACGTTGTTGGGAAAATAATTAATATTTCGATACTAGTGACTTTTCTGACAAACAACAAGGGATTAAGACTTTGGGAGAGACGTATATTTTTTTTCGGAAAAGGGTTCCTTTAGAAAGATTAGATGCTCGACCTTCGAAATTACTTGCAATTCTGGTCCATTTTGTCACTTTAGGGTTGGTAGGCTACATCAGTTACAGTCAGAGACTTTGCAAAATTTTTAAACGGAGCTGTAGTTAGTTATTTACGACAATGATTTCCATCATAAATAATGCATGGAGTTTACTAGCTCTTACTTCATGCATTTTTGACAAAAATAGAAAATTACTCTGTATAAAAACCGTTCATTATGGCAAAATTAGAATTTCTAGTATGATCAAATGGTTTTTAGTTTCTTGAAGATTAAAAGAACTTGAACTTATGAAATTTAGGTGGAAATAATTTTTTACCTCGGTAAGACATACTCTCTTGAAGGAAATTGTAGTTAATACCTATCAAAATAGTTTCAATTTTCATAGAAATGGCTGTTACTAGTGTGGTATCCCCTATATTTCTGGCTGTCTTTCAATTCTAGTTCATATCAGTTCAATGTTTGTAATAATTATCAATAGAAATACCAGCTAAAATTATACTTAATACACTATCCTAGTTATATTTCGTCGTCAGCATACATAAACTAATAGTTTTTTGTAAAAGCAAGGAAATATTGACTAATAAAATCTGTATTGGCCTGAAGTGTTTATTACTTTTTTTTCTATTAAAGAAAGACCTAAGGGAATCGATTGCAACAGTTGCTTGCCTTCTCTTCGAAAGTTTGTTCATAGAACATTTTTTATATAATAAAAAATCATTTTTATGCTGCGCTTTGTATGATATTAACCGAATCAAAGCTAGATCTGTGAATTGATCTCACATATCCTCTCTATGATGATATTTAACCCCAAATTCTTCTGTCATTGCACTCTGCTTTGGCTATAGTTTAGTTTATTTCACCAAATTTATTTCCTTCTTCAACTAACTAAATATTCCGCGAACCTTTCTTTTTATTCTTCCATTCTCTGTGGGTCTCTGCTGAGGGATTTCAGTGTGCACCACTCAGAGTGGCTTTATTTATCCTCATTCAGATGTGGGAAGGAATTATGATCTCGTATATTTTTCGAATGAATAAACAACTTTTCTAGTAGTCTTTACATGTTCTGCATAACCTATTTCATCTAAAGCGCTTTTCAGTATTTCTGTGATTATCTTTTCCCCTCTTACTTCTCTTGATATAAACATACACAACATGAGAGGTCTCGGTTGGGTACCATATTCTCGGTTTTCTAAAGAAATGTTGCTTTAATGGCAGAAACTCCAACCTTCAAGCTGCATCTACTGTAAGTATCTTTCCTTCTAATAATACTTTGGTCCTTCAGGAATCAGACGCCAGAGCAGTTGATACTCTCTTCTTTTGCTATGAGGGTTCATTTATACCTTTTGATAAATGCTCTAGGACTATAATTATTCAGAAACAGTTTTCTCTTTCTCGGATTAAGACGATTTTATTTTTCATAACTATCTCATTTACAGCAGAATGATTTCTGGTTCAATAAGAATAGAGTTCACAATATTCACTGGAAGTATAACTTTTACCCATCTACCATCGTGATAGATCTAAAGCTTGCTTTTTTTAAGAAAACCACACTCACTGGATTTGATATATTAGACAGGTTCAGATGCTACTGATCCTCCAACTCTACTCCTGTCACAATATTCTCTCCTAATATACCGTGGCCTTGATAGTGAAAACGAGTCATCAAAGACTGAAAGTTATACGCATTGTAACATAGTCCTGCTAAACTCTTCAATGAGTTTGTATGAAAACGGGCTCATATGGTCTATTGTCATTTTTTGCATGAGAAATAAAACCTTGCTCTTGTCGTTTCTTTCGGAAACATTGTCCTGTTCTGCCTGTCTAGAGGAGGGAGGACTAATTCCTCCCTTCTACCAACATCCATATTGCTTTAATTTATATTATTGGTAAAGCATCTAAACTACTCAACAATTTTATTGAAATCTAAAGAAAGATAGATCATAAGTGTTCTGTATGTAAATAAAATACCGATGACTCATCGGTGGCGTAAGATAAGACAAGTTTTTCGATTCCAACCTAAATGGATACTAAGATATAAATTATTGGATATCGTAATGTTATACGAATGGTTAGAGGCATTCAGTGGAGGCCCTTTGCGTGGTTAGTTACTGAGTAAACAAAATAGGAATGAATTTAAAGGTAAACCAAATGAATAAAAGAGAATAAAAAGAACATAGTGATTAAGAGAAGGCATTGCTATTGAAGCTCTAAGAAGAACAAAAACAAAATGATCCTCTACTGTTCATACACACACAAACACACACACACACACACACACACACACACATATATATATATATATATATATATATATATATATATATATATATATATATACACAAACACACACACACACACACATATATATATATATATATATATATATATATATATATATACATATATATATATACACAAACACATACACACACACACACACATATATATATATATATATATATATATATATATATATATATATATATATATATATATATATATATATAAAAGTCATGAATTTCAGCTGGATTCCGGTCTAGCAAAAGGTGTCAGATCACGTCAGATTGGGAAAAGGTTTTACTTTTTCTTCAAAGGAAAACCAGAATATTGTTATCTGAGTTTGCACAGACATCGAATTCAACTCCCTTGGAGATTTCAGCTTTATTGTTTTTTTTTTCTTTTCTTTTTGTGTGTATAACCTTTACACTGTTACTAGCGTGTGTGGAAATTAGAGGATGGTTTTTTAGGAAGAGACCAAATCTATCAATATTTCAAGATTTTTAACTATTTGTTGACGTTATTCATAAGATTAAGTTAATTAATTACATGAACTTTTTTGTCAGTAATTTATCTTGGTTTGTTCACAGCCTTTTCTCGTAACTTTTTAAAGGATATATGGTGGTGATTTGGACATGTATCCAAAACACTAAACCCCGTTAACTTTGAAGAGCATTTATATGAATAGAGGCGGGGAATTTTCTTGTTTCTCAATATTTCTACGAGACAATGTTCGGCCATCTCGTTCGAGATTCTTCAAGAACGTATTCTTACTCATTTACGTTTAAAGTACTTTTAGACATCATTACGCTCATCTGGTCCCTATGCAATGTCTAGAACCTTTCTTTCTTGATTGCCCTGGGGAGTCAGGACACATGTATAAACAAGATGATATTTTGAATCGCAATTACTTGCTGTCATATGATGGACAAGTCAAAGTTCTGTCTTTCAGACTGGTGAACGCTATTTTAGCCATTCAATTTTCATTGGAAGGAAGCAATGCTAATTTTGATTAGGATATGAAGACTATAATTCTAAGGATTGTGATATTTAACCAGTCTTCATTTTATGATGATTAAACCAAGATGGAAAAATAGTAAGTATACGTCCGAGATATTTTTAGTAATCATAACTCGATTTATTCAAATAGAATTTGTCTAGAAATAAAATTACTCCTTCACGTCTGTTGATCCATCTTACTTTAGAGACGATTAGATAAAAAAGCAATGGACATTTTCTGCCCACACAAGGAAAAGAATATCATCTTTCATAACATTGTCACAGTAAAATCGTTATGGGAGAAAACAATTAATTTATTCGCATTTCAAAATCTCCATAAAGGGGAATATACTTAAGGATAGGATCTCACATAGTAATCTGAAACTGCTTATGCATTTTATTTTTAAAAAATCATAGAAAAAAATCTTTCAAGATAAAACAATGTTAAAAACTGATAATAATTATCAAAAGTAGACTAGAAATAATGACATAAATACTCTATCTGATGTAAGTGAACATTACTTAATTAGTAATCCTAGGCCCAACCTAGAAAAAATCCTGTTTGGCGCATCTTGTACGTGAAATAAAATGGACGTCTGATGAGAGAACTGGTAAGGATTTCCTGTCCTTTTTAGGAATTGATGCAGGATCCCATTAAAGGCTTAAGAATTTGATGTCGATATTTCAACGTACTTGAAAAATATCTTCAATAAATACAACTTATTTTCTAACATGTTCTAGATCTTTGTATTATTATTATTATTATTATTATTATTATTATTATTATTATTATTATTATTATCATTATTATTATTATTATTATTATTATTATTATTATTAGCTAAGTTAAATTCCTAGGGGAATTAGCAGGTGTTACAAGCCCAAGGGCTTCATAAGGGGAAAATGCGCCTGTAAGGAAAGGAAATAGATAAATAAATGGTCGATTTGAGGACTCTTCTTTTTGTTTCACTGCTGTTATATATTGGAGTTCATATCTTCAGTCCAAATCAGAATCTATATTCTAAAAGTGGATTGTTATTTCCTTGTTTGTTTTTTTTTCTTATATATTTTTTTCCCAGTATAGGATTTATTGTGATCAGCGCGAGGCATTATAGTCATTTATTTTTAGTG
The DNA here is from genome assembly GCF_036898095.1 of Palaemon carinicauda. Taxonomy (NCBI): domain Eukaryota; kingdom Metazoa; phylum Arthropoda; class Malacostraca; order Decapoda; family Palaemonidae; genus Palaemon; species Palaemon carinicauda. The sequence goes on from NC_090748.1 coordinate 68,610,314, forward strand.
AGGCATATTTTTGCCGACTCGAAGGGGTGTCCTTTTAAGTTTCCTGATCCGTGATTGGTTGGACAATATAATTCTAACCAATCAGCGATCAGGAAACTTTTCCAAGCTAAAAGGGCACCGCTTCGAGTCGGTGCAAATGCGCCGCATTAAAATAAATTGAGTATAGATGCTCACATGGCTTTTGATCGATGTTTGAAAAGCCTGATTCGTTATGTTTTTAGCAAATGCTCTTCTGGCTAGTTTTATGATACAGTAACGCAGAACAACCTTGTAATTCTTTATCTTTTTTATATCCTAAGTATGAGTTTTTCTTTCGTTTATATAATAATTATTCTTTTATTTTTAGGGTACTTCAT
>NC_090748.1:68615669-68620669 GCF_036898095.1 Palaemon carinicauda
TCTGTTCTCTTGTTCTTTTGTGTCGAGGAATCCTAAGGAGCAACCTTCGGTTTAATTTGCCTTAATTTATTATGTTCTGGCACATTATTCCAAATATTCTGCCATTTTTCCAATATGAAATGCCTTAATAATGTAATCAAATCTCCAACTGGGAGGTCAATGTTTTGTTGTGGTAATTTAATGGCTTCTTTAGCTGCCGCATCCGCCTTTTCATTACCAACAACTTCAACATGAGCCGGTATCCAGCATAACTCGACACTTACACACTGAGAAGATAATTTACTTATAAGGTCTTTAATTCTTAGGATCAAGTGGTTCCTATGAGTATAGTTTTTAAGGGCCACTATGGCACTTTGAGAATCTGAATAGATGACAAATTTAAAATTCTTCCTGTCTTCAATGGTTTTAATCATATTGAACCTACTGACCTGGCAGGCCCAATAAACAACGATTACACACATTAGCAGCGGCTAATAGCAAAACTAGCTGCATCGTTGACCATATCAGTAAACTATTGTTTTGGAAGTAGGAGTCAGTAACGATAGTGAAGCAGTTTGGAATGCAATGAGCGGTGCGCGTTCTGAATGCACGAGTCTGTGGCCATAAAAGTCTAATTCAAATGTCTTGTGACTCACAACAAAAGTCTTGGAGAAATGGAGTGCGGCATAATTAATGAATGTCTCCAAGCAATATTAGTTTCCCTTGAGCAGATTTGTTTTAAAAACAACAACAGAGAGAGAGAGAGAGAGAGAGAGAGAGAGAGAGAGAGAGAGAGAGAGAGAGAGAGAGATTTAATCTACAATGTAGTGTAAAACTGAACTAAATATGGATATAAGACGTGATCCTTAAATTATATTTCATAAAAGAAAAGAAAGCGGAAAGTTTAAAGCACAAATTAATTGAGAAAATCAAAACCTCCATAAATATTTTAGATATCAGAAAAGTTGAGAGAGAAATAACACTTCGTTGAATTTCTAATGAATCAGTATACAGAAAACATCCATCAAATGCATATCATTATTGCTTTTTATTCTTCTGTTCCTTTCTTTTATTGACATCAAGCCAGATTTCGGCATAATTTCATTTATACATGAATTCGACTCAAGTTAACAGGGCAGAATAATATAGAGCAGCGCAGGCGACTTTCTATCGAATACCAAAACCAATTTCAGTTTGTCTCCCGTTGGAGGATGCTGACACCGATTTTATTCAAAATGCAAATACACAGTTCTCTACTACCTTGGCAAATATAAAATCTGTTACATACAAAGAATAATTGGGGAAAAAATATAGCATTACCAAGAGGATAAACATTTTAGAAGCTTTCTGATACACTAAATTCTTTTAATCTTCCTTAAATTATACTTTTTATATAACCAAGTAAGATTGGGCGATGGTTACTTTTAAACAATAAAACGTCAAGGAAATAAATTCATATCCGTTAAATTTGATACTCAGGAAAACCTTTGCAAATACTTTATTGAGAATTAAATAAAATAAGATTATTTGAACAGCGTTTATAAATACATTGTGAAAAAATAAAAGAATTTAATCCCTTTTATAAAGAGAAAAAAAGGGACAGGTCTGTCATTTCCCTTTTCCTTCTTTGTCCTGTAACCTGCACTACACTTAAGAGATGCAACAGATGATAATGACAGTTCTGAGCTTATAAATGTAATCTACATTTGTATGTACATTAAACTATTGCATTAGTGATTACCCATCTGATCCAAATATTCATTCTATATTAGAATTATAGATGGAAATTACATTGAAAGATGACGCAAACATTATTCTTACGCTCACATACACACACGCACACACACAAATACACACACACACACACACACACACACATACATATATATATATATATATATATATATATATATATATATATATATATATATATATATAGATAGATAGATAGATAGATATTCTCAATAAATAAAACCAATTAATAGACAATGATCATAGAATGACAAAATGAAAAAAAAAATGCAAGAGATAAATGATTCTTCAGACTAGTCTAGCAATTTTGTCTGTGTAACACTGATCACGAAACGGAGTCAAAAGGCTTCAAACTTCATAAAATATCTAATAACATCTCTGTGTGTTCACCCATTCTAGCAGGACAAATAGCAGTAGTATAATAAATCCTTGGTTAGTAGCCATCCAATTATCTCTCTCTCTTTATTTTTTTTTTTAGGCTGTGAAAATTGATGCTATGTTTTTCGTAGTTTCTTTTATGATATTTTGGTCTTTTGTGATGTATTTACTTTCACAAATGCTAAGATACAATTAGGAACAGAAAAACTATAACTCCATTTAAAAACATAATTCTGGATTTTTGTGTTGTAAGATATATTCAAAAGCAAAATCACTACTGATTTGATTAGATATCTTGCAGAATTAGACAATTATCCAGGAGGAAATCTTGCTCGAAGTTTTAACTCTAGGGAAACTGGTACTTTAAGTCACTACATTACAATTAATTAATGAACAACAAATCAATATTTATTTTAAGGAAGACGTGGAAGATTTAATGAAATTTTGCAGTATCATTGGATGCCAGCATAATCAGGAGAAAAAATGTTGTACTGAATTGATAAATCACACGAAAAAGTGACTAGATTCCACTTTTGTATATCTAGCAATAATTTAAGAGAAAAATTCAAAGTAATGGCATAAACTGAAACTGATCTCTGTGTAGGCTGAGAAAATGGGATTATGACTGCAATTTGGTATATTCATGAGTTACAAACAACGAATAGAATTCAAAAAGCTTTATAGGTAAGTTTCTTGTGTATAAGCTTACAGTTACGATCAACGATACCTCTCAGTTTGTGGTTTTGGTTTCAAAATCCTATTGATCATTGAAACACCACTTAGAATTATTATAACACCCTTTCATACAAAAGACATTAGTATTTCCGGTAATATATCTCATGTCCTTGTTATTATTAGCAAATAAGACATAATTATAATGTGATGAAATATTAAATTCAATCAAAGTTAGAAACAACACTCCATCAATCAAGTAAAAGATGATTAAAGGCCAAACCTCAAAAGACAACACAACTTTTTTGATAAAGAATTGAATCCTTTCCAGGTGAAATTAAGGTCTGGATTCTTTTGCCTTTGATGAATTCTGTTCTAAGAAATTGTCATTCACCGGAACGCGAAAAGAACAGACTTTTCAATTATTTTTAATTTTTTTCCATTCCTTTCCAACGCATGTACACATGTATACACACACACACACACATATATATATATATATATATATATATATATATATATATATATATATATATATATATATATATATATATATGTATATATATATATATATATATATATATATATATATATATATATATATATATATATGCATATATGTATATATATATATATATATATATATATATATATATATATATATATATATATATATATACATATATATGTATATATATATATATATATATATATATATATATATATATATATATATATATATGTATATATATATATATGTATATATACATATATACATATACATATATATATATATATATATATATATATATATATTTATATATATATATATATATATATATATATATATATATATATATATACATATATATATATATATATATATATATATATATATATATATATATATATATATGTATATATGTATATATACATACATATATATATATATATATATATATATATATATATATATATATATATATATATATATATATATATATACATATATATATATATATATATATATATATATATATATATATACATATATATATACATATATATATATATATATATATATATATATATATATATGTATATATATATATATATATATATATATATATATATATGTATATATATATATATATATATATATCGTAAATTTACCATCATTTGAACTGAGAAGTATGATGGGGGTGTCTCGGAAAATGATTATTCAAACCTAGTGTTATGAGGGAGTCAGACGGATGTGTATATGTCACTGAATAGATCAAGTGCGAGAGGTATTGTAATCTTGGACTCACGTGAAGTAGATGAATGACGCTTTGTAAGTAGAATGTTCGACATGCAGCTGATATGACTACTGTGATGGTTTATGAAAGTATTCAGTGCACAATCTCATCCGGGTTCATGAAATATTATTAGTAAAGAAATTATCTAATGTTTTTTCTTTTCATTTCTGTTTTTAGCCATTTTCTGTTAAGATAAAGTTCCAGGTCATTCTCAGATGTAGTGATTAAGGGGGACTCTTTCACTTGAAAATCTCTCGAAGTCAAAGAAATTTCGAGCAATATGAACGACAGGATTTAGCATTTAGGATTCCTAGTAGAATGGCGGGACTGAAAAATACGGCTATTTTCTAATACCGCAGCAAATCGCAGAGCTTAGTTGCAGATGTGAGGCTAAGCAATGTGACTCGCTGCGATGTTAGAATATCCAAGAAATGGCGGAAAATCTAGGGAATGTTCTGCTGTTTCATGTTAGAGCGATCTATTGCTAGATTCCCGCTCGCTTATTCCTGTTATGGCATTTGATATCATTCTTTTTCTTATTTGAACCATATTTGAGATAGTAAGACATGTTTTAGAGGCGAAGTATTATTAGAAAAATCGATTGACAGCTACATCAGCCGAATGAAATTCAGTTTTTGAAAATTATTTAAAGTTATGGGCATATGAGAATAAAATAAACGAAATCTGCATAAACAATTTTACATAATACAAATAGATTAATTAAGTTATCGTTGAACTTATGGGTTTCCTCTTTTTAAAAAAGTATTCATATATTCCTGCAGGCTTCTATCATACCATTCTTAAATAAGAGCATACACCCATTTACAATTACATACATATATACATACATACATACATACAGACATAAATACATAAATACATGCATATATACATACATACATACATACAGACTAAGACACA